>NC_056725.1:1412419480-1412569480 GCF_019279795.1 Protopterus annectens
CAATTATTAATGAAATGTAGAATATAATAATGTTCTGTAATCTGGACATGTGCTATGTCTTGATTATTTTTGCACTGTCCCTCGCAAAGTGGGACAGGTGGTAACCCTAAAGTCCTACATTGGCCAATTGAGAAGGTGGCAGACCTAAAATAGGTATGCGGTAGCATGACCCGTCCGACGGATGTGGCTACCACAATCCAACTACTCATTTATAATGCAGGGTCTTGGTTCCCATGTATCAGCCAGATGGGAGCAGAGTGTAAGCGGAACACACAAATATGATTAATTCACTGGACAGGCCGCTGATTCCATACAGTCGAATGCCATGCCGTCGCCTAATGGGCAGCCATTCCCAATACTGTAGTCATGTAGTCTGATGTGATAGGCATTACAAGGTGGGAGCAGATTGTAAGAGGAACACACAATTATGAATGATTCACTGGACAGGCCACTGATTCCGTACAGTCAAACGCCATGTGGTCGCCTAATGGGCAGCCATTCCTGATACTGTAGTCAGGAGTGGCCTTAGGTCAACTGGTGCCATAGGCAGAGGGCACAATGGCACCCCCCACCACACCACCCAGTACCCCCATCCTGGTCTACCTACACCAAATAAATACTGGTAAATTGCACCCACTAAAGCGGTGCCCTAGGCGGCCACTTAGTTGGTCTATGCCTAAGGCCGGCTATGACTGTAGTTATGTAGTCCAATGTGATAGGCATCGCAAGGTATGCCTAAGAGGAGCACATGTATATGAATGATTTTCCGGACAGGCCGCTGATTCTGTACAGTCAAACGCCATGCCGTTACCTAATAGGCAGCCGTTTCCGATACTCTATACATGTATTCCAATGTATAGGCATCACAAGGTGGGAGCACATTGTATGAGGTACACACAAATATGGTTGTGTCACTGGACAGGCCGCTGATTCCATACAGTTGAACGCGATGCCGTCGCCTAATGGGTGGCCAATCCTGATACTGGAGTCATGTAATACGATGTAATAGGCATCACAAGGTAATATTGTGGTCCTTGCTCACACCCAGGGATGTGAATGTCAGATGCAAGCATCAATGCCAGTGCATTAGCAAGTGCAGGATCGAGCGGGTGTAAGCATGTTTGGCTACCAGTATGCGATTATTGCATTGGTTAAGCAATGTAGAGGCTAATCGAGCGTAAGAGGCTGTAACCAGAGGATATCATACAGTGCAGTCATTCAACAGTATAGGAATGTATCCCATCATGTAGATGTACATGTGAGTGTTTATGTCCAGCATATAGGTACATACATATATAGAGATGTATCAGGGACATACCATGTGGCAACAAAGCATTACAAATGAATGAAATGGAAAACACCAGCGATGCCTGTATGATGTAGTGGTGTTGCTCTATGTGATCACAAGACTCCCTCAGATAGACATGTGTCAGTCATACACGCAAATAGTTGTACATTGGCCATATGCATCACTCTGTGCATGTAATGTACATTAACACAACAGTACCTGTCCAATCATTATGTGTGAACAGTACTCCTGCAATGTACTGTGTGCAACATCATCATCATGATAAAGGTAAATGGGGTAACCATAGAGGGACCGGTAGTGTTTTGTGTACAATGGGGTCATCCTCCTCATGTGTACCTGGACCATGTAGGAATGATGTGCATACCAGGACCGTGCACCTGAGGGACAGTGGTGAGGATAACAGTAGTATGTTATGATGCATATTACAAGGGTTTCATGTGTCCAGTGGGCATGTGTGTGTAATGAACAGCTATGTATACGATGATGGTGTCCTAGGAGCTGAATGGCCTTATGTGTCCGTAGGTGAGGGTTAGATGTTGGGGAAGGAGTGTAGGTATGGCCGTGGAGGATAGGTAGGATCACAGAAATGATAGCATACAGGGCTGGTATATGACACATGTGGGGGGGGATACACCCTGGATGGGGATGGGTCATCGGCATTCAAAAGCCCATGGGAACCGTGGGACGGAGGTCTCCAGCCATGGACAACTGCCACGCACCTACACAGCTGCAAAGGAGGCAGTGCTGGGGCCAGTCCAGGAGGGGCAGCATCACCCTGTAAATGTGACACTCTGCCCTTGAACTGGCGTATCTGGCTTCATAACCCCTTAGGAAGCCACCTATGCAACATGTCTGGGACCGTACGACAGCAGATATGTACCTGTCTGGTCCCGGTCCCAAGGGGGACATGCTCCATCCTCAGTGGTGGTACCACCAGAAGGTAGTGCAGAGCCAACAGAGGTTGATGTTAATGGCTGGGCCCCAGATGTGCTAGTGCCCGGTGCCATGGTCAGCTGAAGTGGGACAGGAGGATCTGCTGGGACCTACCAACCCATTCAGCCTATGGTGTTGCATTTTAAACCCACATAGGGCTTAGTGATAGACAACAGCATACAGGATTATCTACGGCAGTATGCATAGATATCACCAGCAACCCAACACAACAGGTGGTATACATTTGCAGAGGGAGCACAATACATGCATATATACCGCATGGCAACTGTACAATGTGTAGTAGACGTATGACCGCAGCTATGAACAGTTGCCCATCATTGGCTTGTCACTGGGAATCCCACACAGTGTCAGTCATACCACTGTCTCATTTTCAGTCAGGGATGCGATGGCAGTAACACATCCCTATCATCATGTACTGTCTGCAATCCCCACACCATGCTTCTGCTGTGCACAGAAGTGTGTTCAGTGTGTAACACAGGAAAAAAATGGTTGCACACACTGACCTGTTCACAGATCATGAACAGAGTACTGTCATGTCTGTATTTTAACATGCAGAATAGCCATTACCACACACATGTTAAACAGGCAGTAGTCTCAATGCAGCATAGCTACAGTTACATGCTGTAGTTGTGTGGCACATCACCCTCCTGTCATTAGGCTATTTCCCACTGTGGAAAATGATTGGGGTACATCCAGATATCATCTGCGATGCCGTGTCAGAACACCACATCCAGGTACCACTCACAGCAACTGTTATGGCCAGATAATAACATGTTTCCCCCTAGATAGTGTACTGTGTTTGTCATGCGGATGGCTATGGGAACACCATCACAGCTGTACCACATGCAATCAGCTAGAGAAGGACTGCAATAGATGTAGAGGCCATCACCTGACCATTTCCATCTGTTACAATACACATGCTGCTGCTGTGCAGGTGTACACCTTCACATCCACCAGAGAGTGTGTGTGCAGGACAGGCAATGTACGCCAGGGAAGGGCTTGGAGACTTAACCATAAGAATCATCTGCCACATGCTGAATAGTACAGAGGCAAACCCCTGACTACTCATTACTATTACATGTGCATGAAGTTACTACATGTGCCACAGAGGCGGCATGTTGCAGTACTGTAAGAACATGTGTGTAGGTGAGTGAGTGCCATCTGCAACAAATATAGTAGACATACATTAGGTATGGCATACATGTCAGTCCACGTGAATGGATGCCATTGTCACCACAACCACACTCTAATTGACATGCATTGACACCTTTGCCAAGGCAGCAAATACACAATGTATCTACTTAGTTTTCCACACTGCAGTAATGCACAGGACTACATGCACCACAGGGGATATCTGGAGGTTCTATGGGCTAGAGCATGTGAAAGTGCTTGACAACTGTTGGTATGCCAACGAGGTTTGTACTGGAAGTGACTGTGGTTGGGAAAATCACATCCCACACACAGACACAGGGTGCCAGTACTGTCATGCAGGTATGCATTGCTCCATGGGTGTGTAGTGTTTGGCTGTGTAGGATGACTGTACAAGGCTGGGGGAGGGGTAATCCTTGCCATTGCATCACCCGACAATGGGGTGCAGTGCAGGGGTGTAGTGTCTGCAATGTCCCACACAGATGGGTACTGCATTATCTGGCCTGACATCCTGGTTACCAATGTGTAGGGCCATAGCTTTTCAATGCATGCCATGTCTGTGTTTGAAAGTCCTTCAGATGGACATTGCCTGGGATGTGCATGTCCCACAATACTGTACAGTGACATGTACAGGTGTACCTGGTTTGGCAGACACATGTAGTGTACACAGCCTGTTATACCCCGATATGCCAATACTGGCCTGGTGTGGTGAAACCTGCTTATAGTGAGCAAGTTGGCCCTGCACCTGCATGGATAGAATGGACAGGTATTCCATGGTGTCAGTGGCATGGGGTCCATACAGGGCACATGTGTACAGCATTGTCTGGCCTTAGTGGATCACATATGATGGCACCACATATGTTGAAGCCATTCAGTGTGGAACATAGTGAAGGCACAATGTCCGCATATATGTGCCTATTGTACCGCTGTACAGGGTGCCATGTCCTCTGCAGGCCACTGCTGTCACACCATGCCTACTATCTGTCCTCAATGTGCATGTTACTATCAATATAGTGAGATATCCGAGGCAAGGTTGTATGTGCATGGCACATGGGTGCGGGACATATACCGGGTACTAGTAGGGCTGCATACTTAGTTCACCAGCCCTTTTGCCAGATATATGGGTATGGCTTGCCAACACAGTGTCGTGGCTGACTGACAGCTGTACTCCTCGTGAGGTGGCCAATGTATCATAAGACGGATACTATATAGGAAAATTACAAAACCCACTCCCAAACATGTCCAACGGTAAGACAATCATGGCCACCTCTACACAGGCTCTGACAGACAAATACACACTTGCCATGTCCTGTATACAAACCCCTACCATATCACACTGAAGCAACACGAGTTTAGGGCACGCGCTACAGTGAATACTACAAAGCACTGTACTTGTCTCATGCAGGCAGACACACACATACACACAGTTGGCATGTCTGGGATTAGAACACCGACCAAACTACGTTACTACACTACAGCATTGCAGTTGCAGAACATACTACCAAGATTACTGGGACACAGCACTCCCAGAGGTATATTTGTAGATGGGTGACATCATCAGCCTTGATAACGGTGGGTATAAGAAATGTATGGAGCGTGAGCAGTATAAAAGCATTACTCAGTCCCTCAAGCAAACGGGGACATACACACACATACACACGGCAAGTGTGGGATTAGAACACCGACCTAACTACTTTATTACACTACAGCACTACACAGTTACAGAACGCACTACCGAGATTACTGGGACACAGCACTCCCAGAGGTGTATTTGTAGATGGGTGACATCATTGGCCTTGCTAACGGTGGGTATAAGAAATGTATGGAGTGTGAGCAGTATAAAGGTATTACTCAGTCCTCAGGCAAATGGACACACACACATACACACACACACACACACACACACACACACACACACACACACACACACACACACACACACACACGGCAAGGGTGGGACTAGAACACCGACCTAACTACTTTATTACACTACAGCATTACACAGTTACAGAACGCACTACCGAAATTACTACCAAGATTACTGGACACAGCACTCCCAGAAGTTTATTTGTAGATGGGTGACATCATCGGCCTTGCTAACAGTGGGTATAAGAAAAGTATGGAGTGTGGTCAAAAAGCAATTTAGAGTACACTGGCAAACGGGGACAGACCTACACATACACAAGCCAGTGCCGGGTACGGAACACCTGCTTATTTACAGATTACTATCACAATACTATCACAATACTACCTACTTATGAATCGCCACACACAGATTACACATGTCAAGGCTGTCATTATGACCGTCTGGGAATGTGGACATCAACAGGGATGCTGGCAGTTAAGATGTCCATAATTGTGAACCTGTGTGTTTAAAGTAGGAATCCATTCTGACCTGGAGTATGCCCATCTGTGGAATGGATAACTACTACCACTATACAGGGTTACAATGGCCATGCCCATACACAGAGGCACATAACCGACACAAGGTGTCACTGGGCATGCTCACACACTTAGCAGCACAGGGCTGTTCAGAATGCACTATGTGTCCATCTACACAAGGATATACTGGGCATGCTCATACACTTAGTAGCGCAGGGGGCATGCTCACACACTTAGTAGCACAGGGCTGGTCGGAATGCACTACTATGTGTCCATCTACACAAGGATATACTGGGCATGCTCATACTCGTAGTAGCACAGGGCTGACTGGGATGCACTCTGATGCTAAACATGGAGGGCCACAGTGGCCATGCTATTACAGGTAGACGTAAAGAACACATTGTAATGGGCTCTGGTGTTAGTAGTTGTCATTGTTAGTGGGAACACTGCTCTACATATATTTGACACCATTCTTTTACACAACATCAGCTGTCATTCTGGGATGACATGGCTGACAGTAGGCAGGCCTTTGTCACATATCACATGCATCCATGATACAAGGGAGTGTGGATATTACCCAAGTCGCATCCGCCCACACAGTGCCATTCCAAGGCAAATGTCCTAAACACAGGTTAACTCCCATACACCTCCAGGACAACTGCATTGTTTTCTTATGCTAACCAGTGCTAGATGTGTAGCGTCCATATTCACAGCTGGTCACTGTAGATCCAACAATGGGGAGTACTGACATCTGTGCAGTGAGGAACACCTGGCTGATGTCTCTGTAGTGCACAATAGCACTACCACCATATACCTCAGAACCTAGCATTACCACCATATACCTCCGAATCAGACATGTGAGCCATAACACAGGTACGGACTGCTCCAGGTGGTGTACCCACATACATAAAGGCCACTCACATGTGCTGACTGGTCCCCCCATGAAAGGCATCACAGATGAGCCATGTGCAGGACACAGTGTCACATGTTGCATTCTAGGATGTAAACTGCAGACAACACCATGCCCTTGGCCCACCAACATGCAACCATACATGTTGTATGACATAGATGAGTACACCACCATATGACACTTGACCTGTGTACTGCACTAAGCTCTACATCAACTATAGACAGTACACATGTACTGACACAGTTGCATCATGTGTTATACAATACAATGATACCACTGTCTGTGACCAGGTCAGCTGTACACATACCAATGGCCCTCGGTACTTTCCACCATTAGCAGATGTATGTTGCCGTACACCAGTACACACCCTCAAGTATTTATTTTATTTATTTTATTTTATTTATTTTACATTTGTTAACCGGGCTAGTCTAGCTGGATATATTTCCATTTTCAGTAGAGGCCCGGGGAGAAAAGCTCCACATATAGAGATCAGAGATATATCATGAGCTCAATTAACAGATTACAGGCTGGTAGGACTTAGACAATGAATATTGTTACCCAAACAAGAATAGGACTTAAAAATTTCTAGACAATCTAAATGACATCATAATGAATATTATTACATAGTTTAAAACAAGGGATATGGATATGACATACATGTACCTGTCCTGGGTATGTACATGCCACACACACAACATACCTGTAAATAGCATAGCTGTTGTAGTCCTTTGTGCAAACAGGTGGCTACAGCCATTACACACATGCACATGGAATGCAGGTCCATGGCTGCTGAATGTTAACAGTACATAATGTGTGATATCAGTGTTGACAGAGGTAACATCCCCTCTGTACTGGTCACCCATGATATCATACAACAGTCCATGTGTCATGTATGTCATTACACATATTTTTCAATTGCAATGCCTACAAACATGTCCAAATGTCAGGATTGTAGGCCCTACACACCTGTACATGTAGTGTTGTGCATTCAGATAACATGCGTATGCAGTTGCTGATGTATGCAGGTGGCGTGTATCCTAGTATATCATGCAGCTGCAATGCAGCCTCAACATTGCCAACTGTATATGGTGATATGCTGAATGTGCAGAAAGATGTACCACAGGTATGGACAGATGTGTTGAAATAACTAAGTGGTGGGGCATCTTTGCAGATGGATGTTTGCTGTGGACAGCTCACAGGTGTGTCACAAGTGGTCCTACAATACCCTATGTAACCAGTAAGCAATGGTTTCATTAATTGAAGGACATAACACACAACTTAGACAGCGGTCAGGGTGACAGCGAAGGTAAATTACTTGACACCTGTTAATAGATATGATGTCCCTAGTGCATATATTAGCACTGTTGGCACAGGAAGTATCAGTACAGTTTGTAACGCTTGCAATACTGCTGTACATCTGACATACATAACATGAGCTAGGCAGATCTGAGATTCACAGTACTGGCATGTGTGGTTGCGTGTGTGTCCATATATGTCACATATTGTGGGGAATACATCTCAATTGTTACTCACTCTCCTGTACACTAGTGTACACATCTGTACAGACTGCAATGTAGAAAGCAGGACATTGACAGGGGCGTGTATCTCACACATGTGAGGTATCTGTATGTGCATGACATAGGTGTATTAATTACTGAATACCACAGTGTGTGTATGTAGGGCTGACTGGTCCCTGGGGTGAGGATGTATGTTACCATACTGAACTGATAAGACCCCTCCCACCATCCAGGTGATACATTCTGCTATCCATGTTGATGTCCCTGATCTTAGGCAGTACTGACTACCTGTACATGTGTATTTTCTGAGACACGTCATGTAGGTGCACAGTACTGTAATGATGATTTGCACATAGGCGGAGGTCCTCATCCCACCAGTAGCAACTGTGTTTGAATGTGTGTTACTGTGTCGGTGAAGCCGTGAGTGTGTGCGTGTGTGTGTGTGTGTGTGTGTGTGTGTGTGTGTGTGTGTGTGTGTGTGTGTGTGTTACAGTGTCACTGAATACATGTGTGTTAATACCTGAGTGTGTGGGTGCAGTTGTGTGTTGGCATCCTGTCATGGTAACGTGTATTACTGATTCCCATTGAGGCATCACACTTCCCACTGGCCTCTAACCTTGTAATCAGCTAGACCACTCTTTTACCACACCACTCCATGTAACTGTACCTGTGATTTCACCCTTTATGGATGTCACATCTGTGGCCACAGTAGCTTAATGCACAGCTATCATGCTCTTGGAATGGTAGATGTGTTTGTAACATGGGACATTCTCACTGGTATGTGGCAGCTACACGGTACATGCTGGTATATTCATACATACCTGTGAGTAGTCCACATTGACATATGGGACACTTAAGTGCAAACACTGACATCCACCGGCACGTGCAATTAGACCTGAAGAAGGACAGCAGAACATCATGACCAACATGTATTTACTGTTGTTACACAAGACACATACGGTTAACAGTATTGTACACCTGTACTACATGGTATATCTGCTGCCTGTCAGCAGTACTCAACATTTGTAAACTACACATATCATCCTAGTCTGTTCACCCTGTGCATCAGACCATATGAGCATGTCCCTGCACCGATGGTGTGGATGTCAGGGATACGGCACAGGCATCATCATATTGCACAGGGTGTTAATGCTTGCCAGAGGCCTAGGCTGCACCATTGGATGACATCATGTGTGTGGGTTTGGGCCTTTGATCTAATTGGGCGTGTGTGGATGTTATGCATGTGTGTGTTGCGGTGCCCTACATATGTGTCCAGTGAGTGTGTGTATGTATGCACACAGTTCTCCCATGTATCTGGCCTACATAGGGGTATTATTGACATCTGCAGATTGTACAGATGAGGTTTTACAGTTCACGGTGTCTGGTCATGGACATGTGACTTGTGCCTGCCAGGGGTTGCACGGGCACTACCAGACAGAGGTGCAGATTGGGTACTGTCTGATGTCACTTGTCCACTGGAACTATGTCCCTGTTGGGACCATCCCAGGCCACGTGCACGTGGCCTGCTGTGTCATGGTGTGGACAGCACAGCACCAGATGCACTGCTGCTGCTACTGCCACTATGGGAGCGGGCATGTGAGGTAGCTCGTACACATAGACCTGACACAGGTGATGTAGCAGGCCTATGTCCATGTGCCCGACACCTCACTCCTACCAGATGTTACAACACAGACAGCTCACTCTCGTGGATTGTCATGCCACGGTCAAGAACTCCAACCATGTCACCCAACCATCTAGCCAAAGCATCAGCAATCTGCTGTTGAGCATTTACCATTGCCTGGATGCTGTTGTTTAAAGAATGGACAGCAGCCCTCTGTAACCTCTGATCTTCTCTGTTGCGCTGTTTGGCATGTGCCTGTGCATCCATTACAGCCTGAAACATGCATCTGGTGACACCAGCTGCTGCACTCTGTCGTGCAGGAGCATGTTGGCCAGAGGTCCTCCTATGAGCAGCACTGGCCACGTGCCTGTGTGGGTTACCACCAGTAGTTTGGCTGACACCATGGTGTGCTGGCACACCTTCCATAGCCCCCGTATTTTCCTGTTCCAAGCTACCATGCGCCAACTGTCCTTCCTCTATGGCCACTGGTGATGGGGTATGTGCAGGTATGGGATCTGTGTGCGGGGATGAGGTGGATATAGATGGAATGGCAACCAATGGCACAGTGTCAGCCCCTGACAACTCTGCCTGTGTCCCAATCATACGTTCATCATCACTGCTAGAGTCTGTGAGGACACTAACATCTGATGTACCGCAGGAGGGCAGTGAACCTACATCACCTGTGAGGGCAGACAAGAACTGTACATTACAATCTATACAATAGACACACACACACACGCATGTGATATGACAGAAGGCATGCAACATGCATGTGATACGGCAGATGGCATGCAGCGCAGACAATAATAGTGGTAGTTATCATACATCCCTAGGTTGCACACAACAGCATGCATGTGTCATAGCAGATGGCATGCAAATTACACAATCATAGTAGTGGTCAGCATACATCCCTGTGTTACACCATGTGGACAAGCACAGGTTAACAGTACATTTGCCTGATGTGTGGCATATGACCTTGATAATCACATGTAGTATGACATGTGATCTGCTGATGTGTGCAATGACATGCATACATGTTTAACACAATGGTGTCCTGTCAAATATACAGTGGGGCAATGGTATACCAATTCAGTTTTGTCTGTCCGCCCTACAGATAGACTGCAAATTTAGCTGATGTGCATGGCCATTGCAGGGAATCATGAGGCGTCTCTAGTGCTATACAGTGTGAGTTACAGACAGGGTTCATAGCCATGACTGTGTTGAGATACAATACATATATACTGTGGAATGTGACCCACGTCACTGAGGTGTATACACACTAAACCATGATGTGGAAGTTGTGACACAGTTCACTGATGGGTATACGGATGACACCCCTGCACATCTGCAACCATATTGCTGCAGCCTGGCAACTATGGCCAGACATGGCGAACACGTCGGTACACCATGTCCCACATGACATCTGTGTACCACACATACACACACACACACACACACACACACACACACACACACACAGGAGGAGCTAGTATGGCATTTATGTCCAACACCAGCAACAGGAATGTGCTGTATCTGTGGCCTGATGTGGATATTGTACAGGTAACTGCTGTCATGTTGCAACACCCTCAAGATGTTCAACACATCTTATGTGGTGGATTGATGTTACGCCTACACAAGATGTGCACAGGCCTGTAGGATGTCTAGTGTTCCACATCTACATTATGACCATTATACAAAGGCCATGGTTGAACCATGTGCAGCCATTGTATGACAGGATGTACACACAAGCACAACACATCTACTGTGTGTGTTGCTCCATGTCTCTGGCCATCCTCCATGGCCATGTGTGTACATTTGTTGTCCAAATTATTGTGATGGGCATCTATTTCACATGTCTGTGTTGTCCCACATGACATATATGGTCCACTGACAACAGGGTTATGCAGATAAAGGGTGGTATGTGGGATATGTTTTCAGGTTAGGTAGGCAGTGTAGCAGCCAGGCCAATAGATGTCATGGACATGTCAAGATAGCACATCACATTGTGTGACATTCATAGCAGGGCTATGATCCACACTGGTGAAACCTGTGTGCTGGCCATACTCCAGCCCACTGTGTAGTACTGTTTGTATTCACCACATGTGTAGATCAGATCTGTTGTACGTCCCTAAAGTGAACAGCACCTCCACCATTGTATGCACAGCTGTCAACACATCTGGCAATAAAGTTCATGAGGATTCATGTTGGTGAGATGAGTCACATAGTTTGCAAGTGTTGCACATGGGTAGTCAGTGTGATGCATTGCAGGTCCAACCTGTATATTGTGACAGGACCATACATTATGTGTACATGTTGTGAATGGCCACATGGCAGATAGATTTGTGCATTACGGTTCCTGATAAATAATAACACTCACACCTGCAATAGGCTGCTGTCACAGCAGAACACCAGAGGTACCTAAATAGGAGTAACACAGCAGTATGAGCATAATCCATCCCTGTATAAAGGCTACAGGGAGCAATGTGCATAACACATACACCAGTACATT
The DNA here is from genome assembly GCF_019279795.1 of Protopterus annectens. Taxonomy (NCBI): domain Eukaryota; kingdom Metazoa; phylum Chordata; order Ceratodontiformes; family Protopteridae; genus Protopterus; species Protopterus annectens. The sequence continues at coordinate 1,412,431,832 of NC_056725.1, forward strand.
AGACTATACTATGGTGTATGCACATGTGTGCATACACAGAGTAGCATACTATAGTGAGGGACATGTGTGTATACATGCCTTGCATATGATGTTACATTACATATTGTACAGTCACACATGCAACTATATGGAATATAGTTGTTATAAGTGCAGTACTGACTTACCAGGCAGCTCCAGGCTCAGTGGTTGAGAGACACCCACCTCCACAATATCGGCTAAGGCTTGTGTTGTGGTTCTGCAGGTGTCCCCAGGTTGGCCAGTAGCTCCTCGGTACATGTGAGTGGGGGCTGGGTTGGTGGTCCACCACCTGTTGCACCTTGTTCCCTGGTGATTGCATTTGCACGCAGTTTCACCCATCTAATAAAGTCTGTACAGTGTCTGTGCACCTGCTGGTATGTGTGGTTGTGGCCACCCAACTCATTAACCCTCCTGCGAAGTTCCATCCACAGGGCATCCCGCTGCTGTGCATTCTGTGGCACATGGCTGAACAGAATATCATGATTGTCGAGTAGGTATGGGATGAGGGCCTCATCCTCCAAGCATGTAAAAGGGGGAAGCCTTGCATGTGGCATACCTGGAAGACATAATGATGGAGACAGGTCACAGTAACTCACAGAGACATACAGAGCTACAGCTGAACATATATGTGTAACACATTAATTCAGTTTAAATAGTTGTATTTGCAAACCTACATGACACTGACGTGTTTGTGTCACACACATGTGACACTCAATGTTGAGTGGATATTATCACCATATATGTCTGTGTGTCACCTGATTTCATTGCTCATACACCATGTGGTTGCTGTTGTGATGTGGGCATGTCTGTTTGCCTGTACTGGTGTTCCTACCTATCAGCACATGGCTGGATGTGTCCACATTAATGCAGTCGACCTTGATGCAGTGTATATGTCACATATAAGGACTTACACTGCCTTGACAGACATGACCTGTGACCCTGCAGACATGCTCACATAAGGTTTTACATGTATGTGTTCTGCCATATACATCTACATGGCACAGTACAGCGATTCAACATCCTGCCATGTATCACCTGTGTTGCACATGTGATACACATGGGACACTGGCTAGCCAGATGGTATTTGCAGGGATGGATATCAACTATAGCATGTATAGTCAAAGTCAACTAGTGGGCTATATGCCATGGGCCATGTATGAATCTAGGATGAAAGGCTACCTGGCAGTAGCCGACAGGTGGGTCTGTGGGGCCAGGTGGAGCAGTGCCACATTACTGATCCACAGGCTTAATGATACATATACCATGCATTACCATGCGGTCATCACACCATGTCTGTGAGGGGAGCGATATGCAGCTTTGATGGACAGAAATGCATAGTATGGCAGGACTATGTCAAGTGTATGGGACAAGGATCTGTCCAGCATGTGGTAGGTGGATGTCCATGAAGTATGTGTTCGAGATCAGGATGAGTACGTGTAGCATGTCCAACATCACTGGGTTGGACATGGATTTATTCAGGGTATGCATCATGCTACATAGTGGAGATGGGGAATGGGAAGGCTGGTGTAGGCCATCTGCACATGGCCAATACCTTTAAAGGAAATATGTGATCTGATATGGGTCACTTGAGTGTTCTGTATGGCTGGACAATGATCTCTATATTCATGAATGGCACCCTATCATTATTAGGGTTGCTACATATGACTACCTGACAGGTGTGGTGACATAGCTATCACAGGAAAGACAACTGCCCAGCTGCATCCCTCACACACAAGTGTCCATTATGTTGACCGCTGCCTAGGTGATAGTTCATGGGTACGGGGTTATTAACATAGGGGTGACAATGCGAGTCAGCTATTGCTCCTAGGTGATAGTCATTCACATACTTCAATAGGCAGATGCCTTCTGTTTGTCTGTGAGGTTTGGACTACAATGAGAGGGAATAAAATTCATTAACCCTGGCATACTGTAGCTGCCACTGGTGTGATGATCACATATTATTCAGACACCTTCTGTAGTTTTGGTTCTGCCAGCAGTCCTGTTGCAAAACACTCCTGTGACATAGGAATGTACATCTAGTATACCGAGTGTAGGTGGTACACAGTATGGATGATGATGTCCTATGACCTGGCAAGGTTATGATATGCAGTGTGACATCAACCATATTGTCATCTACATCTGTACTGCTGACATCACTTAAGTGATCAAGGTTCATGGCCTTCCAGACCAGACTCAGCAGGGTAGTAGTAAAGTACTTCCCATTATCAGTGGTGTCTCCCCCTTTGTGGGTTGTGATACCTGATGGTGTGCACCATTCAGTGTGTACACAATCTGACATGGAGCTATGTTTTACATGATGTGTACGTGGAGAGCATCTTGTTTTGCCATATGTGTATGATACAACCTGTGATGTGGGCAGGTCCCATGCAGACTAAGTGCAGCTTGTACCTGCATAGTTGTGGGTACAGGGGCCCTATGGTGTACATGGATATATGCTTGTGTACCTGTTGGGGGGAGGGGACCATGTGTTTATATTATCCAAGACCCTATCTGGATTGCTTATTCATGCTAAGCACTTGTTCAGGACTTGTAAACACTACGTAAGCTAATAATTACTATAGCACTCAATCTTCCTCATTACCTACAGGTAAGGGTGAACAGGTTATGTACATACTTTTTTCACTTGCATAGAGTAATGTAGCCCTTGTACTCACTTTCCTCACTTATCTAGGTGAATGTAATTTTATATTCAGGCATGTCCAAGAGTCAACTGCCAGTGTTCTCACCTGTCTATCTGATGAATCTGGACATCTTGAGGCAATGTACGCATTGCATCATGTACACAGGCAAGCCTCTCTGCCTACCACCCAACACTACAACCTGTGAGAGATGCACTCATTTAGCCAAACTGGAGGTAAAGGTCTCTCCAACCAAGCCTGACCCTGACTGCCATGTGGAGAAGGTACACAGTCGCACAACGCCACACTAATCACATAAGTCTCACTGAATCTACCCCACCATTAACTGGGAAAACTACTCGTGTATCAACACATTAGCTCAATGGTTTCTGGAATTCATAAACACCAATGCCCTGACTCAACATATCCACACACCCACCAGGGACAACAATATCCTAGACCTAGTCATTGCCAACATGAGTGACTGGTGCTCCACACATGAAGCCAACTCCTCGTTGGTCCGATCAGACCATGTGCTGAACACCGTTGATATCCACATCCCACACCTACCCCCCATTAAGGGAACCACAGTATAATATGTCTATAAGGCCAACTGCATGCTTCTTAAGACAGATGTGGTGGGCGTCATGACACCCATGCAGATGGACAGTACTGTTACAACTGCTGAATTCTACACAAATGCACTCTATACGCACTTACAGGAGTGCATGGCTTGTGCTATCCCAAACAGAACCAGGACGCTATACTCCTAATTAACTAAACCAATCTGGTGGTCCCCTGCCATAAACAAATTGTACTAGAGGAGGAAGACACTGTTGCAAATGAGAGTACAATACCATGTATGGAGGAGATCCCTGGCCAGCCTCAGTAAGAAGGTGAGATCCCTTATAAGATCCACCAAAGCTAGCTTTGAAAACTATAATGCAACTAATACCAACAACAAAAACAAAGCATTCTATAGCTATGTCACATATCTCGATGTCAACAGCCAGATCTGCTCTGAGTTACAGCACAAAGGCATGAACATTACAGAAACAATTGATATTGGCAACATCCTGGTAGATCCCTCTCAAAGCTGCAGACTCTAAAGGCAATATCACAGCATCCATGGGACCGGACAACATCCCAGGCTGCAATTTACACAAACTTCAGATTGTACTGTCTCCCCACCTACCCACCATGTTCAATAATAGCCTCACATCGGGCATAGTGCCCCCTGAATGGCACACAGCAACAGTTATCCCACTCCACAAAGGTGGCACCACAATGGACCACAGGACCTATTTCCCTATAGTCCTGACTAACCTGGTCTGCAAGGCTATGGTGCACATCATGGATCACTGTCACAGCGACATTGGGTACCTCCCAACCTTTGACCCCTCCCTGTTTGGCATTGTTAAGTCCAGACCAGGCCTCCTAAACTTGGTGGACTTCTTGGAGACAGTTACCAAGGCATTAGATGAGGGTAAGGAGGTCCACACAGCCTACCTAGATCTCTCATAGGCTTTCAACACCATTCCTCCTTCTGGTATTATCAACATACCCATCCACCAGAACATTAACCCCTACATCATGTGACGGTTTGCAAAGTGGGTGGACAGAACCCACACAGTGGGAGTTGCATACCCTAGGTCCAACTGTATACCAGTTACAGCTGGCGTCCCCCAGGGCTCAGTCCTAGGACCCCTCATGTTCAGTATATAAGTCTCTGACATACAGACAAGCACAGGAGGGCTTTGGCTGAAAAGGTTTGCAGATGACTGCAAACTAGGGGACATAATTGTTTCCCCAGCTGTTACAGACACCCTCTGGAAGGGTCGCACTGAGATGGATACCTGGTGTTAATATCATGGCATCAAGCTGAATGCCTAAAAGTGCATAGTCATCCCCTTTAGATATAACTAATTACCCACAGACTACCACATAGGTGCTAGTCCCCTACGTACAGAAAAGGTAATATGGGATCCATGAACCCCAGTAGATAGCAATCTCTCCTTTGATACCCATAATGACAAGGTGTTTAGAATATCCTTCTACATGGCCCCCCTAATCTCTAATGGGTTTGCATCCAGATCAGTGGGGCCACTGTGACTCTACACATGTCATATTAGTCCCATTAAAGGATACAACACCCCATTTGGGATATACCTTACAAGACAACTGCAACAGCTTGGAAGACTACACCAGTACCACACCAAGAGGATTACTAACCTCAAACAGATGACCTATGCAGCCCAACCTATGAAACTCCAGCTGTACTCAGTTGCATACCACATACTCACAGGTGATCTCTGCTTGACATACAAGGCCCATGTCCAACCCTGCATTGCTGGATATGATCCACCTAAACAGAAGCCCCTGACAGCCACATGCTCTAGGGATATACACCTAACCACAACGATGAATAGGACATGCTGGATGGATAGATTCCTGACTCGGACACTCCCTATGCTTTGGAACATGATTCCAATGTACATCAGGCAGAGCCCCTCATGAGCACTCTTCAAGGAAAACATTGACGTGTGGATGGGAGACAGACATGTACCCCGGGGATCACTGCAGTGGCTCTGCTGGACAGAGGCACAGGGAACTATTGGCTCTGATGTTCAGAGGCACAGGAAACCAACCTATGGGGGTGACAAAAGCCAACACACGCTAGCTAGGCTTACAGATACCCTTGGTAAGACAGCCTAGTACCTACCTTTGCACATATTACATGTCTTATGTGCATGGATAGTTAAATAGCTCTTCCATTTTACTTTGCTATCATGCTGATAAACTGTCAGCTCACTAAAAGACATATGCATCCTGTTATTGTGTATTGTAAATGCCAATTGACATAACTAATGTTTGCCTAACATTACAGTAATGCTATGTAGCTTGTAATACATATCTGCCTATAATACTGTACATTACACAGTTATTGGCACAATATCCCACAATGCAAATCGTAATAACGTGTTGCTACATGATAGCTGTGTATTTCTGTCATAGATATTTGCAGTCATTGTAGTTGTGTTGGTGACTGACCCTCTTTGGCTAGGGTTGCCAACTTTTCATATGGCCATAGTGGGACCTTTTCGGGACACACATCTGATTTTACAGGCCGACAGATACCCACGGTCAGTACAAGGGATAGAACTTTCCTTTCTTGCCTAATTATAAGCTTATTCTTGTAGCAGTTTAGTTGCTTATCCTGTTTCCTGTAACATGTAGGTATTTTAGATACAGAAATCACTATTGTATGCAACTATTACAGTACATATGGGACATAATTATGTCCTACAATCCCAGGACATTTGCCACATTTAATATATTTGGTCAGGACACAACCGCCCAAAGAGGGAGTGTCTCTCACAAAGTGGGACAGGTGGAAACACTATCTTTGGCTCATGTCCATAGCACATATTTGTAATAGTGTATAGGCATATACTCTCCATATCCTTTGTTCATAAAGGTTGGTAGTGGCGGAATGTGCGATTGCTATGGTCTATGTTATACACATATATGAACACTTCAACCGCTGTATACGGGAGACCTACGGAATCCCAAAACCACAGTGTTCTGACGCACACAGTGCCAGGACCAGACTCCCATACCCCACATTACCGACATTGACAGTAACTCGCAAAGGTAACATGAACATGGAACACACACATGCACACAGAGACACACTGCTACCCAACACATCCAAACAAACCATCCTACACAATGTATGAGCAGGTGGCCAAGCCCCCCTACACCCCCCATGTAGGTGTCTGCTCCCCCCACACCACCCCCTACTTTAATATTCTACATCCTAGGTCGCGCAGATAGACGCACAAAGCTAACCCACAACCACACATTACAGTCCCCCAAGAACACACACCACACACAAACACACACTTACACACACTACAGCCCTAAGAAACACACGTACACACAGTAACCTACCCAAACTGCAACATCAGAAGCACTGACTAACTGTCCATTAACATTGTGAGATTACACCCAGCGCATCTGGTGTTTTGGTACTGTGTTCTTTCGGACCTTAAGCCTCGGGATTATGCGCGTCGGTATGTAAAGCAGTCGGTATGTGGTAGGTATCCCATTTATATGTACCTCCATGGTTATGTAGATGTTGTTAACCTATCTATATATCTACATATATATGTATATCCCCATATATCGACATATCTCTCTCTCTATATATATATATATATGATGATGTATATATATATATATATATATATATATATATAATATATATATATATATATATATATATATATATGTATTATATATATATATATATATATATATATATATATATATATATATATAAATAACATACACCTTTCATTGGGTACATGTGTTTTGTCCTGTCAGTATACACGACTGCCATTGGTACATCTCAGGTAGCTTAGTGGTGTGGTATGTTATTATGATGAATGTGTACATGTTTGCATGTTCTAATCCTGGCAGTGATATCTTACCTCTCAGAGCAGGCACTGGTAGTGCAAGGGTGATTAACGCACATTTCAGCGGTTGTGTGTTCCACATGTTTATTATTCTGTGGAGAACTACCTATATATGCAAGTTGTGTTTAAGGTATACTATGTAACATGTACACATCTGTGAAGATTCCTGTCAGGGATACTCCCCATTATTTGGAACTACATCCCTGATTACATTATACAAAACCCCTCACTGACACTCTGGGGAATCCTTGCAGAGTGAGTGGTGAACAGTAGCTACATCCCAGGGATCCTGCAAGTGGCTCTGCTCCACAGAGGGACAGTTAGTTGATCGATGGGGTGGCGACAGCAGACACGTTTTGCCTATGCTTATGAGTGGGCTCGGTGGTTAGGCATGTACCTACCTATGTATCTATGAACCTGTACATACAGAATGGACACATGCTGATAGCTTAATTTACTGTTCAGGTATTGACTTACCTTGTGCCAATGGTGGATGTGTGTACTATAGTTGAGGGCTACCTGTGTAGGATGCACACAGTAGACCATCTATACAGGACAATTTGCAGGTGGTCATGTGTGTGTGTGCTGTCCATGTTTGCTGTGTGTGCAGGTGGAGAAGGGTGTCAGTCCATGAGTACCTACACTGTCAGTGTGTGTGCTATACATTCCCTCTTTGCCAAGGCATGTGCATACTGGACATGCCCCCGTCTGCCCTACTAGGGCTAGCACAGGGTGTTCATGGTCTGAGTCCCCCTGTGCCTGTGGGTACCTTGGCAATGGTGGTGGGCTGTGAGGGCCTTCACCATTCTGTCCCTGCTGCAGCTGTTTCCGCAGGATCATATTGTATAACATGCACATACTATGAAGATGTGGGCACATGTTCCTGGAGAGTACTGCAAGGCTCCACCAGATATGTCCAAGCAACGGAACTGTGATTTCAGCATCCCAAACACTCACTCTATGATGATTCTGGTTTCTGCATGTGCCTCATTATGGCATTCTTGCGTGGCTGTGTGTGCATTTCTGATGGGAGTCATCATCCACAGTTCCAGTGCATAGCCAGCATCCCCCATCAGGTGGCCATATGGGATGTCCCCCCTGGCAAATACCTGATACAGCTGTGAGGCATGCCAGATGTGGGAGTTGTGATAGCTTCCAGGGCTGCCAGCACACACATCCATGATAATGCCCTGGGCATTACACACGACCCTGCAGTTGATGGAGGGGAATCCCTTGTGGTTTATGTAGTGCCTACCCTGCTCACCGGGTGGTGACTTGATGTGTATGTGCGTATAGTCTATTGCACCCAGTACCTCCGGGTAGTCTGCCACATGGCAGAAGAGACGCATATTGCTGACCAACTCCTTCTGCATTCGAGGGAAGTATATGTGCTCATTGGCATGTGGTAACATGGCATCCAGGAAATGGTGGAGTACCCTGGATGCTGATGTCTGTGAAATCCCCATGCTATCCCCAGTTTGCCTTTGGAAGGTACCTGTGGTTAGTATTCTCAAGCTTATACATACCGTTGTGTCCACTGGGATGGGTTCCCCTCTGTTACTTCTGGCTCTGAGGCGTGGCCGGCACAGCTCAACAAGTTGCTGTATGATGTCCCTGTCCACCCTGTAATGCTCTACTATCTCCAGATCATGTAGCCCCTGGTAGGTTACCCTGGGTCTGAACACTCGTCTCCTCCTCTGGTGCCTGAGATGGTTGTCAGCATCATCCTCCACACCACCATCAGTTTCCAACACATGCTGGTGAATCAAAGCTATGGCAGCCCCTAACATATACATATTAAAAGTTCCCCGTCTGTATACACCAATGGTGCAGAGTGTCTGGGAATACACAAGTGTGTGTATGTGTGGGGGGGGGGGCTTTCACACCTTATACTATTGTACAATGGAGGATGCTGGTGTAATTGGGTGTGTTTGTGCTATTCCAGCTGCAGGGTATCTTAATTATTGGTTTTACAGCAGGTACTGCTATTGTGGGGCCTTTGGTGTTGACTTACGCTTGTCTGCCGTGATTCATCTATTGCCTTTTACTTCTATTTTCAACTGGATTCACCTCCCATTGTCAGGCATGCATCCAGCTGCCACCTTTCTTGTTTTGTGCTTCCACAACCCAGGATTGTGCTGGGAAATGTGTTATGTAGCTGATCTACTGCAGGTTTGCTTTGTTCTGCTGTGACAGTTCTCTTTTCTTTGCTGTACTGCACCTCCCCTTTCCTGTTCTGAAGGTAGCTGATAGCAACCTTGTTAGCTGTTGTCTATGGCCCACTGTGAGTTTCTAGGTTTTAATTACTCATTTGTACTCCAATTACCATGCTGCAGAATTTCCTTATTGTCTTCCCGTATCCTTCCTGTTTCAGCTGTGGTGCGTGCCACGCACAACCATTTACCTGGTTTTGTGCACGTTTTCATCCACGTTCGCATGAACTTTTGGTTACCTTGTGTGCTCTCAGCTAAGCAAAGCTATAGCTACTTCCACACCCCTATCCTGCAGCTTTGCTTAGCAACACACAACATGGATTAGCAATGATCCAATGTGCTTACAGCCACGGTGGCGCGCCCCTCTCTTGATGTCATGTTTACCTCCAGGCCACTCCTCGGTGTTGTAACGCTATGCCGTGTGGTACAGCCTTACGCTGGCAGGGCATTTGAGATTCAGTATTACTTGACTCATTTGCATGCCACTAACTGCTAATTCCTAGTTACTGCACAGAACACTATTACAGACCCTTAGCAACCCTTGCACCATGGTTGTGGTGTAGCATGCATGCCATTGACTATTATGGGGATATCATGAATTGCATTACATTACAGTTTTATGACATCTAAATATATTTTCCTTGTGATCCCATTTGCGCACCGAAGCACTGCGGTTTTACTTTGCGTTGGTGTGGCCATGACATGTTGTTTTATGCCATTGGCTATATATTTAGCCATTGGCATATATTAACATTATAATACGTAAGTTTGGTCCACTTTTATGCCTCTGATTTTATGTTTAACAAAATGTAATCCATTTTTTTTGGTTTACATTTCTTCATGCTTACGCTATGCCTGCACAACTTCATGAATCGCTATATACCATGATAGTGTTGTTGTTAGACTCCTGGCTTTACATGCAGTTTTTCTATGAGAAAGTAGTGTTAAAATTATTTTTGTAAACTTAAATTATGTAGCAATTGTTTTTTGCCAACCAGGGTAGTGTAGCTGGTGTGCAATGTAAGTGTGACTGTATATAACATGTGAAACTACCCATGTACACACAAGTGCCCCATACAGTACAGTCACACCCCTTGCCAATGTAAGGAAAGCACATAGTGGGATGTCATGTAAAGTATATGATATACACTTAAATGAAAGCACTCCTCTGATATATTAAAAAAATTAAAAGTGAGCAATGGTTAGCAATGCTCAGCTATGCTTAGCAAGTGTAACCATTGCTAAGACATGATTGTTGAGCAGCAGGTAGCTCAGCTAAGTGGATTTGTGCACAGTTAAACAGTGCTAAACAACTTTTCCTTTAAGCGGTGTTAAAAAAGGCTTAGCAGATTTGCACACTGCTTAGCAAAGCTTAACCTTTTCAAAATGGTCCAATGACAGCAAAGGGTGGGAATATAGCACTATTTAAATGGGGCAGGCAGGAATACAGCCATAATCTGTTATAGTCCATTGGTGCAGATACAATGGCTGGCATTGGAGAGGGAGTGCCCTTCTGGGTGCAACACTGGAGCATTTGGGAGTCCAGGGTCATGGCTGGACTTGTAGTAAAAAGCCATGAAGAGAGACTGCTGCAGGGCGAGTACCAAGGCTCCCATTACAAATCAGAGGCCTGGGACTGTCTCACACGTGACATCACCAGTACTACTGGTATCCCCTGGACTGGTGAGCAGGTATGGCACCACTATGCCGACCTAAAGTGGAGTAAGAGGGATCTCTTGGACCAGTGGAGCCAAGATGGATGGGCCCAGAATGCTCTTGGAGTGTGTAAGTATCACTATCAAGTAGTTTGTAGCAAATGCTAGCCTGATAATGTGATAGACAGATATGCATAATGTGTGTTTTTCTCCTCTACAGCTGCAGCAGACAGGGCTGTGAACATTGAAGCCAATGGTGACAGACTGCTCAGGCTGCCCCGACAGGCTGGTGAGTACAAATCTATTTTCCAGTATATAGCCCAAATAGCTAATAAGAAGTACATTGTATACTGCTAGTAGGTATACTCTTACTGTGTGAACTGAATAAATATAAAAGTTTGACTGACTAATATTGATGTGAAATAAAGGGTCTATATTAGATGAACAAATGCTTAAAATGTTGTGTACGACATGCTCAACAGCTTTTAAGTGAACGTTCATCTAACTGAAACCCCAGAATATCGAAACAAGGAGTTTCAAAAAGTGAGAGTTGGCCAGTTGTAAGGAAGCCAACAGCTGACTGCTACAATGTACTGTACACCATTACAACCCCCCCAAAAAAAAACAAGTCAACAAACAAAATTCCCCCCACACCCCCAACATGGGGAACTGTGCCCCCCACATACCCCTACTTAAATATACCAACTCCGAGATCACACCACAGTGGAGAACTGTCAGAACATTACACAGAGTGAATGTCGAGACCGCACCAGAGTGGAGGACTGTACGAACGGTGAGGCAGGGTGAACGTTCTGATGTCAGCCATTGGCTTCTTCATGGCTGGCCAACTGTGACTTTTCAAAACTCCTTGTTTCAACATTCTCCAGTTTCGCTTAGATGAACGTTCAATTAAAAGCTGTCAAGCATGTCATACTAGACATTTTAAGCATTTTTTCATCTAATAGGGAACCGAAATAAAGACCCTTTCCAAAAAACTGTTGTGTTTATTCTGCTAAGTTGTTGTAGACATATATACTGCACTAATCTCTGAACCCTGAATAGTAATGTATAAAGTATAAAACTGTGTTCCATGCAGCATTGTTTTTTGTTAACCTTTGCTTTCCAGATTGTAGTAATCCAAAGGATTAATGCACAGTACAATAATTATCTGTCATGCATGAATCAGAGGATTTCAAGTTCAGACTAACAAAGGGACTATTAGGCAGAAACTAGGGAAACAAGGCATATCAGTTCCCAAATAGCTCATTCTGATGAGAAATAGTTTAGTTGTAAGTTTTGCACACCCAGACATGGCTCAAATCCAGGGAGTGGTACTAAGATGTGTGCAAATCTACATACAAGAAATTAGGAATAAATGTAAAACAGATAGTGTTAACCTAAATTTTCCCCACAGGTAAGGAAATATTGCTAGTAGCTGTATGAATGGTATACTAATAAACTGTGTACAATTGTTCAAGTGTCACACCACATGCCTGCAAATGACAGCAGGATAGGTACATATGCACTCTTCCTGAATCATACCTCTTAACTGTACAGATGTTCACTGAATGTTCAGATATTTGTCTCAGAGTTTTGGTCTGTTTTACATAAAATAGTGGTGTCATGGCAAATCAGTGGCAAATCATTATAGACTGAAGTTAGAAAATAATGATAGACATATAAATATCAAACGTCATATCCTTCAGAAAAGCCATGCAAATGCAAAACCTGTTATGCTATCAACCTTCTATGTTTGGAAGAGCAATATCTAAAAATTGTCCATATTTATGGCCCTGTGTTCCATTCTCATGTATGGCTTTGTCCAGATGTCATGCTCTAAAAGGTTGAGAGGTATGTTGCCGATACATTTCTCCCAAGTGTCACACTCTCATGGCTAGTGGTCACTGCTGCAAATAATCGTGGACACAGATAGGAAAAAAGTTGACACATGAAAGTAGCATACTCACATAACAGCAGGTCAGGGTACCCCTCCTGTGCCAGATATGTACCCCTGACATGTACAAGTCCCCTCTAGTCATGTACCCAGAATTGTAACAGTTTGCCACATACCATTCCAGGCTGACAGTTTAATAGGTATGTTTGTGCTATAGAAGCTATGGGCCATAGTTAGATGCAAAGTGAGGGCAGACCCATAGAGTATTAAGCAGTACGGTTGTGGAAAATAGAAGCATAAACAGATGTTAATGGGCTTTTTGTCTCTCCCCTCACACCTCATCTGGATCAATACAATAATTCATATACTATGGGTATGTTTTACTCCAAACCTAATGTTGGGACTTGTGTTATATTATCGTTCTTATATTTGATTGCTTGCATGTTAACATACCTTGTTCAAATACCATTGTTGGTGGCCTGTTGCTGTCAATGTTACTGGCATGCTGTTATGATGCATACTGTTGTTCCATTCCTGCATGTGTTCTGTTTGCTATGCAACTGTTCCAAATCTGTTTTATGGAATTAATTGGAACACCCATGCATGCTGTTATAACTAATCTTGAAATGTATTGCTCATGACTAAGCAACATAATTTGTAAAACCTCAACACCATAGTGCATCTGGAAAGGCAGATCTCAGTGGATCCACCTGTCCCACCACATCTGGCCATGGCACTGGGCCCCAGCATATATGACACCCAACCCGGATCTGCCTCTTCTGCTGGTCCTGCACCACCTGTGGGTGGAACCACCTCAGGGGATGGGGCCCATCCCCCCCTGGGAGCTGGCACAGACAGGTGGCTGTCACCCACTGTCAGGTTCAGGGTTTGGTGTGCAGCACCATTATATCTGAGTTTGGAGATCAGCTGCACCAGATTGAGGGCCACCTGGTGCACTTTGAGGGGCAGGCTGCCCCTTTAATCTAGCCCCCAGCACAGCCACCTTTGGGGCCATGAAGGTGCAGTGGTGACTGTCCATGGGTGGGTTCTCAGTCCCATTGTAACCATACAGGGCCCATGGGCTTCAGATTCCCAACCACCCTTCCTGTCAATTGGAAGTATCCTCCCTCATGTGTCATATACCACCCCTGTCTGCTGTCTTGTCTGTCTTGTCTGTCTCCCTACCCAACCTACCTCCACAGACATACCTGCATTCCTTCCCCAACATTCCACTCTCACCTTAAAGAAAAAGAAAAGGGCATCTGTCCCAAAAAATGTTGTCCCATACATAGCTGTCTATTGTGCACATGTGTCCACTGGATACATGTAAGCTGGTCCAATTAGCTTGACAACACATTTCCGTTGTGCTCACCCCTCTGTCTGGGGTTTGAGTATACAAATTCACTTCCAAAGTCTGTACAAATGCACAGCTGTTGCTGTATAAGAAATGAACAGCTATGGTCCTTCCCTACACCCATCCTGCACATCCCTAGCTATCTTTCATATTGTTTTTACCTCTGCATGCCCCTTTTTTCACCACTTTCCTATCACCCCTGTTTTATTTTCTTTTAAAGAAATTAGTGCAGGTGTAAGCGTGAGTAAGCAGTAGTAAGCGAGTTTGCGCGATGCTAAGTGAAGCCAACACGGAATAAACATCTGTATGTTTAACCGTGTGTTGGCATCGCTTAGCGCCATGCAAACCCACTTACAATTGCTTAAAACTGCTTTAATCACTTTGTTTCCATCAGCCCCTGTTCTGCCTAGCAATAAAATAATCAGCCCTGCCAAGTCTCAAACACAGCTCCCAGTACACCATAGTCAGAGGAATGCAGCAATACACCATCTGAGTTATAAGGATTGATGATGCTTCTTCAAACATATCATGCAGTAGAGTCATTCAACAGTAGGGAAAAGATTCCATAGAATCAGTCAGGTTTTGTATTTATACATATACACATGTATATGTGTATGGAGTTTCATGTATATGGAAAAATATATACATAATATAAATATAGATATACCTATAAAATATATACATATACACACACACACACACACACACACACACACACACACACACATATTTATTTTATTTATTTATTTTCAGTTTGATTACTGGGCAAGTCCACTGGACCTGAAAGTGCTCATTTTCAGTGGGGGCCCGAGGAGAAAAGCTCCATAAGCAATACAGCAAGGGTTACATAATTTTTAAAGGTATAATACATTTACAATATCAATACAGTAAGGAAATGCATATGCATAAAAAGTGCAGCATACAACACAGTTAACACATATTAGAGAACATCACAGTTTACAGGTGTTAGCATTCAGAGTAAGCATGATCAACTGTCTTCAAAATAAAAGATCTAAGGGTTCTTGCCTTCTTATACTAGTAGAGGGGAGACAGTTTACATGCAGTTATTCAAAATAAGTAAGGTATATACTTGACATGCAGTCAATAGAAGTAATTTGCTATTTACATTATATACAAATTTGAAATCAAGTGAGAGTTGCTTAATCGGTTACTGAGAGCTTGAGTCTGTTCTTGGAGAATAGAAATATGAGTTAAAGGGAGGTTAGGAGCAAGGATTATGAAGAACTCCTAGGGGAATTTCCTTGAATTTAGGTAGGGTGAAAGCAGGAACATTTCCATTTGGATGACAGGTATGAGAAAAGCTGGGTTTTGAAGGTTTCTGAGTTTGATATAGTCCTAAGTGAGGGAGGGAGAGAATTCCATTTCTTGCCAAGTGAGAGAGGAGAAGCTGGCTGGCAGGTCGTTTGGGTTTGTGGAGAGAAATTAAGTTTTGGTGTTCAGATCTCAGAGTTCTATTTGGGGTGTATGGAGGAAGGATGTTTGTTAGGGCTGGGCATTTATCTGGGTGAAATATAAGTTTGTGAGCAGTAGCAAGTTGTAGGAAGTCTAGGTGGTTAGAGAGTTCTAGCCAGTTCAGAGATTGTAGGGTAAGGCAATGATGAGTGGAGTTTTTGGATTTGGTGGCAAATTTAGAGATCTTATTATAGCAATTTTCAAGTTTAGAGGTGATGGAAGAAGTTAGATTCCTTAGAAGAGGGGCTCCGTATAATAGGGATGGCAGAAGGTAAGTAGTTGCCAGGGTATGCCTTGTGGAGTTGGAGAGAAAGAGGTTATTCCTATAAAGCATACCTAATTTCTGGTGGGTTTTCTTTATGTTTTGTGGAATGTGGATATCGAACTTGAGGTGTTCGTCTATAGTAATACCAAGACGTTTTGCAAAAGGGACCACTTCTATAGCTGAGTTGGTTTGGCTAAGGACTTTGAAAGCATTTTTTATCATAGGAGAACATCCTGGAGGGAGGGAAAAGTAGTATTTTTGATTTATTTGAGTTGCTAGAGAAGTGGTTTTGGTGCATCCAGTTCTCAGTGGTTGAAAATGCAGTTTGGGTTTTAGTCAGTAGTTCAGGAAGGTTGGAGGCAGCACAGACTAAAGTTGAGTCATCTGCATATTGGATAACTGTTGTGTCAGGGATGGCAGTGTGAAAGTTATTAATGAAGATGTTGAAAAGCATAGGACTGAGGATGGATCCCTGAGGTACACCGGTGGGGGGTGGTAAGAAGGAAGAGGTGGAATTCTTCCATCTGACTGCTTGAGATCTGTCTGACAGGTAACTGGAGAACCAGGATAAAGTATTTGGGGAGAGATGAAGGTTAGAGAGATGATAGAGAAGGTGTTTGTGGGAAATGGTGTCAAATACTTTACAGAGATCTAGGATTACTGTGGATACTAGGAGTCCGGAATCTCGGGCTTGGTTGACTGTTTCTAGGAAGGAGAGTAGGGCAGTTATGATGCTATGGCCAGGATGGAAGCCATGTTGGGTGGGTGTAAGGAGTTGATTTTGGATTAAGAAAGGCATAAGTTGGTGGTGGACACATTTTTCTAGAATTTTGGAGATTGGAGAGAGTAGTGCAATGGGGTGGAAATTAGAAATATTGTTGTTTTTGCCTCCTTTGTGAAGAGGATGAATGTAGGCTGAACGCCAGAGTTTGGGTACATATGATTCCTTTATGGATCTATTTATTAAGATGCTGATTGGGAGTGCAATACCATCAGCAGCACATTTTAGGAAGGAGGAGGGAATGTTATCAGGGGCATTGGAGCACAGCTTTAGTTTGGATAGGAGCATTTTTATAATATTGGTTGAGGTTTGATCTCAAATATAAGGGGAAAGTTATTAGGGTTGTTGGAAGGTGAAGAATGAGGGATATGTGGAGTGTTGTTTGGGAATGTTTTGGTTAGGTTAGCAATGGTTTCTGTAAATAATGTGTTGAAATGTGAGCTTAGTTCAATGTCAGTTATACTTGGGTCAGGGCAGGGATTATTCCTGGAGCCTGAATGGAGAAGGGAATTAACTGATTTCCAGAATTGTTTAGGGTTTTTATTATTGTTGGACTGAAGCTTATTGTAGTAGTTTTTTTTGTCCATGGTGATTAGTTTTTTTTACATGGTTGCGGAGTTGGGTGTATTGGAGCAGGGTAATGAGCATTTTATTCTTTTGGTAAAGCTTCCAGGATTTGTCTCTCTGATGCATGGTTTGTTTCATTTCTTTGGACAGCCAAGGAGCAGTATTAGCTTTAATTATTTTGTTTCTTGGAGGGGCTAGGAAGTTAAGAGTGTCTAGGAAGACAGAGTTAAAATGTTCTAAAGCTTTGTCAAGGGGAAGGGTATTTAGGGTTTGCCAGTTCGTTTGTTTGAAAATATTTGAGAAAGTTAAGGTGTTAAAGTTGCTAAGACTGGGAGTGGGAATGTAATGGTGCTGATGTGGGGTGGAAGTAGTTGAGCGATGAATGAAAGCAGGGAGATGGCCACTAAAGGTATCTGGTTGAGTGCCAGAGTGAGTTATTTTCTTTGGATGGGTGACTTGAATCCAGTCTATAATGGATCATGGGGGGTGTATCTTGTTAGGTCAGGTGATAGAGTGGATTACTTGGGTAAAGTTGTAGAGGTTAATGGATAGGGAGGGAGAGGGAGTGTTGATTTAATTCCAATCGATACTAACATCGGCTAGAATGTAAGTTTCATAATTAATTTCAGTTGAGGCCCACTGAAGAATATCTTCAAGGTAGAGATGCTGTCACCTGGGGAGATATATAGGGAAATAATGCAGATATTCTTATGTTTATTAATTCTTAGAAGACTAACTGTTAGTTGACTATGTTTGAATTGTGGTGTTAGAATTTGAAGGGGGATTAAGGTAAAAAGGTTAGATTAGATTAGAGCAGAGCTGCCACCTTTTTTATTTAATCGGTCATTTCTGAGGATATGGAGGTAAGATTTCAGAGTCAGCAATATGGAGTTTTAGCCAGGTTTCAGTGATGGCTAAGATGTCAGGTTGGTTATGGCTTATCAAGGCTTGTACTTGGTGTACTTTGTTATTGAGGCTCTGGGCGTTGATTGTAAAGAACTTAAGATTGTTGTGGGAGAAGGCAGAAGAAGAAGGGGAAGGGGGAAGGGGTTGTTTGTAGTGGGACAAGAAGGGGGTGGAGAAAGGAGTTGTTTGTAGTGGGGCAAGGACCAGGTTTGGTATATATATATATATATATATATATATATATCCCTCTAAGACACTTCTAGCACCCCTGGCATTTTAGAGCCACTCAGAGACCTGATTCAACTGAGTCCTGACCTTGCCTAACATGATCTTGTGACCACATCTGCATCCCTACCAGACCCCCTACCTAAAAACCAGATCTCTATCTAAGCAGGCAGTCCCTCGAGCTGTCCTACAAGGCAGTATCTTGTGATGACATCTGCATCCCTACTAGACCCCGTACCTTTCCAGGAAGAACCTGATCTCTATCTAAGCAGGCTGTCCCTTGAGCTGTCCTACAAGGCAGTATCTTGTGAACACATCTGCATCCCTACCAGAGCCCCTACCTTTCCAGGAAGAACCTTATCTCTATCTAAGTAGGCTGTCCCTCGAGCTGTCCTACAATGCAGTATCTTGTGACCACATCTGTATCCCTACCAGACCCCCTACCTTTCCAGGAAGAACCTGATCTCTAAATGGGATGTCCCTCGAGCGGGGGTCCATCTCTGCTCCCTGCTTTCCTAACCTCTACCCTATAAACCTCTGTATACCTCTTTTCCTGCCCCTAGTTATCTCTTTCGTACTCTGTTCCCAAACTTACTCTCCATCCCCCCAGTCCTGTACCTGCCTCTGCTTATTCCACTCCCTACACATCCTGTATCACTGTCCAACTTACCAGCAACATTTTTTCCTTCTACTTCTTTCCCCTCTCCCCTCTCTCCCCTCCTATCCCTACAGCAGATACCTATGGTCGACACACTGTTGCCTGTCTGCTGCTTGATTTTGCTCACTTCCTAGCTCGTCTTTACCTCTCTCCACTCTATTCTAGTACAACTTCAACTGTCTGCTTTACCTGAGTGATTGTCTCTGGAGGGCTGTGTATCCTGTCTCCGGCTCAACCCACTCCGTTCACCCTCGCTACTCTCGGGCTCACTCTGCTCCCCTACCCCACCACCATTTCCACCCACCCCCATTTTCATTTGATTTATACCTATCTAACCACCTCCCCTTCCCAACCACCCTATCCCCTTCACCTCCCACAATCCCCTGCCCTACATCACTACTGCTCCTCCCCTCTGTCCAATCCTCCCAGGAAGAAAGCTCCACCCCTCTACTCTCAGCTTATTCCCACCCCATTTAAATTCCCATACCATAATGAACTACCTATACCTTCCTTCTCAAACTTCTATTCCTATCCTACAACTTTACCTCCTTAAACTCTCAAGTCATACACTTTAAATCATGCACTCTACCACACTCTTGCCCCCTCCCTCAATACCAAACTTACAGTAACATAGGCCCACACCTCTTCACTCACTCAACCTCTCTTCTCTCACCCTTCAAACTCCTACACACCCACCAAGCCAAACCCTCATTTCCAAAATACCTCACAACTATAAACAAACTTACTTTCCATTTACTTCACTCCATCACTCACATACAGCTGCTGACATCCACCCCAACCCAGGACCCATAAACTGTAATGCAAAACTCACACTATCTTCCACATACTCCACTACCTCTCCATCCTATTGTCACTCACATCCCCTCCCTCCTTACCAAACATCCTCCAACTCAGACCTACTTCTTTTAAATCTCAACCTCAGTAGCATCCTAAACAAGTCCAATGACTTACACGCTACCATATCCTACTACTCTCCAGATATAGTAGTGTTAACTGAAACCTGGCTAAAGCCCCACATTAAAGATACAGAAATTCTAACACCAGGCTACAACATTATATGAATGGATAGGCTCAACAAATACAGTGGGTTGTTGCAGTAATGTTTAAAAATACACTCAAAATAACCCAACTGAACCGTTTGTCTCCCACTATTCCCAACTCTGAATTATTACTCAGCCACCTTAAAATCAATCTCAATAAAGGAATAGTTATTATAGCTACCTACCTCCCTCCTGGCAACAACCTCCCCAGTATTGAACACCTACTCTTCTGGGCATCTACTGATTCACCCAAGAAACCTTTATTCTGGTTGACTTCAACTCAGGTTGTCTCTCCTGTACTACTAACACCCCATCCAACTTTATTAATCTCTTTTCCTTCACCCAGACCATAAACTGCCCAGTGCGTATCAATAAACAATCCAACAAGCACTCTACTTTAGACTGGATCCTACCCAATGGACCCAACCAAGGTCACTTAGACAGATGCCTACCCAGACACCCTCAGTGAACACTACCAAACATTTCTTTACAAAAAATGTGTTTACCCAGAAAGTAACCTTATTTACAAACACATTACTACCAAAAAACATTTCTCCCTCACTACTTTCTATCTACTACTGCATCAATGTATCTGAGCACCTCTTAAATACCTACTATTAGATGATGCAGTTCAGTACTTCAATGGAACCTTCCTTACTACTCTCAATAAGCTGGCCCCTACCATAAAAATTTGTGTTAGGACCAAGCCTCTTCCATGGTTGTCCAAAAGTACCAAATTACCAATGCAAAGCAGAGATAATGCCTGGTCAAAATATCATACATCTAGGGAAAAATCGGACCTAACCAACTATAAACAGCTAAGAAACTTAACAAAAAACAATTAAAAGGTGACAAACAAGCATACTTCCTATCCTGTCAGCAAAAAAAAAAAAAAAAAACAAAACAACCTAAACATATTCTGGCATTGTATCAACCAACTCATAAACCCTGGTCAAACCTCAACCCCCCCTCCATCCTCCTCTAATAACACTGTCCCCATAGCTACCCAGTTTAACACACAATTCATCAGTGCAGTAACCTCCCTTCTGGACAACCAACCAGCTCAGCCACTTTCCATCTCTAGCACCACAATAGTCAGTCACAATCTCCCCTTCTTCACAACTATACAAACTAGCAACATAAAAACTCTCTTGTCCAAAATCAAACCAAGCCGCACAGCTGCTGACAAACTCCCTAATGAATTCCTAAAACTGGCATATCCCATCTCAATACTCATCAACTGCTCTATCAATGAACAGTATGTCCCTCGCATTTGGAAAATATCTCATATTATTCCACACCATAAAGTTGACCCATCCAAGAAAATAACAAACTTCTGCCCCATAGCAATCCTCTCCCCCCTCGCAAAAATCCCAGAGAAATGCATCCACAACAAACAATTAAACTACTTCCTTATCAACCCTTATCAACAACCTACTTTCCAACTCTCAGCATGGTTTCCGGCACAGTACTAGTACCACTGTCTTTGCCTTTACTAACTCCATCCACCAACACTTGAACAAAGGACAACAGGTCACTTCTATATTTCTAGACATGTCTAAAGCTTTCAACACAGTGTCCCACCAGCTCCTTCTTAACAAACTATCTACCTATGGCCTTAGCTCACCCGTACTAACCTGGTTCCATAGCAATCTATCTAACCATCAACAGACCACAGTATGGGACACCTCACTCTCCCCTCTCCTCCCCACCTCTGTGGGAGTCCCCCACAGTTCCATTCTTGGTCCACTCCTCTTTATCATATTCAGCAATAACCTCTGCACAGCAACCCAGCATGCCTCCATAACTCAGTACGCTGATGATTCTACCCTTATCTGTTCTGCTCCTTCCACCCTAGATCTCCAAATTAGAATGCAATCTGCTTTTCAGGACATTGAATCTTACCTCTCACAACACCATCTAATTTTAAATCCCAACAAAACCAAAGTTATAGTATTTAGCAATAAAAAATCCAAAACTTCACAAATCCCGCTATCCATCACCACTGCTAACTGTACCAAAATTGCCCCCACTAACCACACAAAACTCTTAGGTATTACCATAGTTGAATACCTCAAAACAGTCCACATCAAATTAGATAACCTGTACAGAGCCAAACCATTCCTAACACCAAATGCCAGGCTTGCCACTGCACACACACACACACACACACACACCTCCTAAGTACCCTTCTCTATGTTTCCATTGTCTTCACCAACCTCCAGAAATCAGACCTCAATAAACTGGAATCATGTTACCATAAAATTGCTAAATTTGCCATCAACCTCCCACTCACATCCCATCACTGCTCACCACTTTCAGCATTAAACTGGCTACAGCTACCCAACTTTCTGTCTCTCAATCGTCTAGCCTTAACACACAAAATAATCTACCATCCCAATAACTGCTCTGCTGTATCCTCATTAGTTCAACTGTACTCCAACCATCAAGCTCTCAGATCCTCCAACAAACTCTTACTTAAGGTATCCAACTCCCACAACCAACACGGCGACTCCCTCTATTTCCACAACATAGCCAAACTCTGGAACTCCCTCCCAGAACCCTTAAGGAACGTATCCTCACATGACCAATTCAAAACACTACTAAAACACCACCTAACAACCATTGGCTATGCTTCTGTCACTCCGCTGCTTAAACCCCCTCTCCTCTCTTGGTAGCTACTCTCCAAACATTCTCTCCTCCTGCTTCTTTTGTAATTTAGTTCTACTTCCTTTACCCTCTTTGCCATTAGCTCTCTCAACATGTGATTAATGCTTTACTTCAGCTTCTGGTTTATTCACTACAGAGCTGTCTCTATTAGCAGGTTTTCAGTTCCCACCATCATGTTGTGTTTGTTCATCGAGGTAGATCTTCCCCGTGATCTACACCAGTAAACACACAATACTTGTGTAATGTTTCTTCTCGATATGCAATGTTTTTTGATATTGTAAAAATGCATTCTATTTTTGTAATGTTTTGATATTGTAAGAATACATTCTATTTTGTAATAATTTATATATTTAAAATTTACTTGTATTGTATTTTCTGTGGAGCTTTTCTCCCTGGGCCTCCGCTGAAAATGAGCCTCTGGCCAGTCGGTCATTCCTGGTCAACAAAATGTAATAAATAAATAAAATAAAAAATTATATATATAATATATGGTTTACCATGAAAATAATGAAGACAAATATGTTGAATGGTCAGAATAGCAATAAATAACGTTGCGGGATGAAACGTCAGCTATTCAGATTGTTGTCAGTTGAAACATCGAAATCCGATGCCACCCCCACCAAATACTGGACCTGCTCCCCCCCTTGGAACTCATGGTAGCACTTGTTCCTGGGTCCAAAGCGGTACGGAATTTTGGTCCATATAGGTAATGGTTGTGTTATGCAGGTCAGTTCGACACTATGTGTTCGATGATTTGTACGTCGCTATTGTCAGCGTGTCCTCATTTGTTTTCGCACATACATCGTGCGACTATTTAAAGGTAAACCATAATATATATATATATATATATATATATATATATATATATATATATATATATATATATATATGCTCATAACATGTAGTGGAGTCATACCTCAGAACCATACCTCTCAACCTCTTAGTGTAATAAATCTGGCTCAAGGCTATCCACATGGGGGAACAATGGGCCAAAACTAGGGACATATATTTTAAATATTGCTCTTATAAATGTAGAATGTTGCCAGAGTGACAGGGTTTGTTTCAGCATACATGTTCTGAAGGATGTGAGTTTTGAAATGGAAATGTATGTCATCATCTACTGTCAGAAATCCTTAGATCATCACAGTGATTTGCCAGGGGTATAAAAATAATGAATCTGTGGAACAGACCAGAAATATGAGCACTAAACCTAGACATTCTGCAACAATCTGGCTAGTCGAGAGGTAGTCTCAGAACCCCATAGTGCAATGAATCTGGACCAAGCCTGGCAAAGTGGGGGGAGAAAGCCATGAAAATAGGGAAATACTGGAGTAGATAAGCTGACACAGTTGCTGCAGTAACACCCTCATGTCTGTGCTAACATCTATTGACTGAAATAGCACAAGTCCAACACTCCATTACTTCTCACTAGTTAGTGACTGAAATCCTCACATCATTCCACTGATGTGTCAGAAAAACACAGCACTTATGGGGGCCAGGCAACTGTACATCCTACAAATATCTGGACATAAACATCACATTAAGTAAACTACACTCAGCTGTTAAGCATGTCATGAAGCATCGTCCAAACTACAGTCAGACTGACACAACACTAATCAAATCTGCTATGGAGAATTGCACATGTATTGGCAAATATATCAGGCACTACAGTGATGTAACAGCACTGAAAAACAGACACCATTGTGAAAGTGCATACCCACAACCAAATCCACCACAGTCACAGTGACATACCGGTAAGCCAAATGAACAGCAGAGTATAAGGACTGTGTGAACGAAAACATCTCAACATGTTTGCCACTCACACACTACCCCTACATATGCTGGCCCAATTCACAGTGTAGTATGATGCCTGACCATGGTATGGGACATGTCTCAGTCTGCCCCTACAAACATATACAGCTGCTAGACCACCAGAAACTGGAGCAGCATGCACAGGCAGATAGAAAAGGAGCCATAACACATACATCTACCCCTTTCCTACACAAGTCAAATAACATTAACACACTACACTGCTACACAATCCTGACAGTCTGTCAACAATCTCCAGAAATACACAGACCTCTCAACTGTTCAGAGTCCCACAGAATGTCCAGGCTTTGTCGTCATACATAAGGCCTCTTTACACATAACACGTTTGGCAGTCTGATACATCACTGGGATGGTATCAGGAATGAAGACACTAAATAATGATATACCCTACCTATCACCCTCTTACTGTATGACATCTGGACAAAGCCTGACATACTTGGGGGACAGAGGCCCCAAAACAGGGTCATATGTAAAGTATTGATGTTATAAACTGAGACAGTTGCTGGTGTAACAGGGTTTGTTGTAACATATCTTTTCTGAGGGATATGAAGTCAGAAATACAAATGGATGATACCATTTACTGACTGCATTTCCCACAGTATGATACTGATTTTCCAAAGAAAAAATATGTCTGAGAAGCACACCAAACATGAGAGTCCAAAATGTGGCCATTCTGTGGATAGCCCTACAGTTGAGAGTTATGTCAACCACATAACACTGTCAGACTTAAAATCACGTGGAAAGCCATGTCCACACAAATCCTGTTAAACTAGCATTAATTAAACTGTATAACAGCAATACTTACATTCTTATAGGTTCATAGGTTCATACTAGGCTATCTGCCCGAGGGCATTTACAAGCCTAGCCCATCGTTTTGTGGCTTACGCCACCCCTTTAGTATGGGGAACTATACCCATTATTTTGCTGTGCCTCTGTCGAGCAGTGACACTGAGGTAATCCCTGGGGTATATCTGCGATTCTGTCTTTATGTCTGGAACTTTCTCCCCCAGTTTGTTGGGCTGTATCCACAGTTTTCGTAGTAAGAGGTATTTCCAACTACCCTCTGTGATGCTGTTGTTCACACACCACCATGAAGTCCTGCTCACTGGCAAGGAAAAGGGCAACTGCTCGCATGAAGTACTCCATTATAGGAGTGCGTTGCCATGCTATTGGCTATAGAAATAACACCACAGCTGTTCTGCATGCAATTAGCAAGTGGGGGACACCAATTGGTGCACAGGCCATCAACTGCTCATGAGCATTACCTACAAAAGGCAAGCTGCTGTCTAAGAAAAACATATGTATACCCTACATCTGGTAGAGAGACAGAGAGAGAGAGAGAGAAGGAAAGAGAGACACAAAGGCCAAGAAACAAGCTTCACATAGTGGAATAAAACCAACCATACTTGGGGAAAAAAAGGTATGTCAAACAAGTAAGCATGTAATAGAATGCAGTAGGGGGTATGTAATAATGGAAAATAGGAAGTAAAACAAATATGTTTCAACAAGACTTTTACCATACTGATATATTGCTGATCAGATATAGCCAACACTGAAAAAGGTACTCCTGAAACGCATTGGTTACCTAAGCATTAGAGAGAAGTTTTAATAAACCCTTGCTTCTTATGGTCTGTTGATATTTTCAGCATTGGATATATCTTGTTGTATTATAGGCTTTTTTTTCTTCCACTGGTTGTTTTTTATTTTGATGATCAGAACCTATGGCCATAGCAACTGGGTCTCTCTGGAGTGACATAGATCACAGCTCAGGCCCCTGAGTCACCCCAGGAAAGGATGGCTCACATATGACTACTACTTGAGTGTGTGTTGAACAATAATGACTATGACACTGCTAGGCCAGCCACTGGACTGTCAAAGATATCCATATATTAATTGTGAGTACAACTATGATATACATATCTGTCACAGAAATGTGAGAAACCTATACAGGGTATTTGCATAGTGAAACGACTAAACTCCTCCTCTTCTCTCCCACCAATAAGTCCTCTCTTCTTGATTTCTCAGTTATCTCTACCAATAAAACTATTATATCCCCTGAGCCAACCACCACACTATCGGGTATCACCATTGACAGCAATCTGAACTTTGATATCCATAGCAACAATACTATAAAAACTGTCAACAAAAAACTTGACTTTCTCTATAGGATAAAATCCTTCCTCCTACCTTCAGCTAAAACCACTATAGCACACACTCATCTAATCTCTTCACTTCTTTATGCCTCACCCATTTTCACTAATCTATCTAAAAATAATCTTAGCAAACTGGAAATGTCCTACAATCACATTGCCAGATTTGCTACACGACACCCATTTAGAACCCACCATTGCATTAATTTAAAGCAGCTGGGATGGCTTGAACTACAAAATCTGATTAAATTCCATCAACTATCTATAGCCCACAACACTCTTTACAAACCTTCCAAAACTCCTATTCTATCCACACTCATCACTCCCTATAAAAACCTGAAATCCTTAAGGTCTTCTCAGAGACTTCTAGTACATACCACTAAACCAAACAACAAGGCTGGTGACTCCCTCTTTTCTAATATTGTTGGAAAAGCCTGGAATCTCCTCCCCAGTGAACTCTCCTCACTTCCCTCACTATCATGCTTCAAAAACAAACTGAAAGTGTTCCTCAGAACACACTGGTTATGCCCCTGTACTGAGCCTGACTAGTTATATGTCTCTTAATACTTTACTCTTCCTACCCCTTCTACTCATTAACTGTAATTCCTTCCTTATTAACCATAATACTATCTCCCTGTAGAACATCTTGATTGTACTAGCATGCTATGTTATGCCTGTATTTTGTACTGCTGAATTTTACTGTGATAACCTGTAATATGCATTGTAAATATCCTTAGCATCTTTTCCCAATATACTCAGTATCCCTCCTCAGCACATGTCCAAACCAACATAATCCCACTACTCTCTGGCTTGGTCTCCAAACCGTCCAACTTGGGCAGACCCTCCAACATACATATCCCTAATCCTGTCCACCCTTGTCACACCCAGTGCAAATCTTAACATCTTTAACTCTGCCATGTCTAGCTCTGACTCCTGCCTTTTTGTCAATGCCACTGTCTCCAACCCATATAACATAGCTGGTCTCACTACCATCTTGTAGACATTCCCTCTCACTCTTAATGGTACTCATCTGTCACAAATCACTCCTGACACTCTTCTCCACCCAAACCATCCTGCCTGTACTCTCTTCTTCACCTCTCCCCCACACGTGTCATTCCTCTGAGCTATTGATCCCAAGTATTTAACCTCACCCACCTTTGCAAACTC
Organism: Protopterus annectens; assembly: GCF_019279795.1. Taxonomy (NCBI): domain Eukaryota; kingdom Metazoa; phylum Chordata; order Ceratodontiformes; family Protopteridae; genus Protopterus; species Protopterus annectens. The sequence goes on from NC_056725.1 coordinate 1,412,459,839, forward strand.
TACTCCCTAAATCCTCACCATTCCGCTATCCTCCCTCCCATTCACACACATATATTCTGCCTTAGTCCTGCTGACCATCATTCCTCCCCTTTCTAGAGCATTTCTCCACATCTCCAGGGTCTCCTCAACCTGTCCCTTACTCTCACTACAGATTACAATGTCTTCTGCAAACATCACAGTCAATGGGGACTCTTGTCTGATCTTGTCTGCCAACCAGTCCATCACCACTGCAAATAAGAAAGAGCTCAGAGCTGAACCCTGATGTAATCCCACCTCCACCATAAATGCACCTGTCACTCCCACTGTATTACTCACCACTGTCACATTACCCTTGTACATATCCTTTAGCACTCTTACAGCTTCCTCTGCCACTCCTGACTTCCTCATACAATACCACAACTCCTCTCTAGGCACCCTGTCATATGCTTTTTCTAAGTCCACAAAGACACAACACAACTCTTTCCATCCTTCTCCATACTTCTCCATCAACACTCTCACAGCAAACTCTGATGAAGCCTATATGGTTGAGAAGCGAAAGCGCTTAATCATTTGGATTTTATTTGGAACAATAAAGTTGGATTCCATTTTCTAGTCCTGTGGCTTGGATATTTTCTTTTAATTTTTATTTTTATCGCATCTGTACTACTCTTTCCTGGCATGAAACCATACTGCTGTTCACTAATCCTCACCTCCCTTCTTAACCTAGCTTCCACTACTCTTTCCCATAACTTCACGCTGTGACTGATCAGTGTTATCCCGCTGTAGTTACTACAGTACACACATCACCCTTATTCTTTTAATTGGTAAACAAACACTTTTTCTCCACCCCTTACGCATCCTCTCATTTTCCAAGATTACATTAAACAATCTTGTTAAAAAGACCACTGCCATTTCTCCTAAACACCTCCATGCTTCCACAGATATGTCATATAGACCAACAGCCTTTCCATTCTTAATCCTCTTCATAGCTATCCTTACTTCCTCTTTGCTAATCTGTTGCACTTCCTGATTCACCATACCCACATCATCCAACCTACTCTCTCCCCCATTATCTTCATTCAACAGCCCCTCAAAGTAGTCTTTCCATTAGCTCAACACACTCTCCTTGCTTGTGAGTACATTTCCCTCATTATCCTTTATCACTCTTATCTGCTGCACATCCTTCCTAGCCGGTCCATCTGTCTAACCATTGGTACAGGTCCTATTCTCCATCCTTAGTGTCCAATCTTTCATACAACTCTCCAAATGCCTTATCCTTAGCCTTTGCAACCTCTCTCTTTGCCATGCACACCAGCTCCTTATACTCCTGTTTACTTTCTTCATCTCTCTGACAATCCCACTTTTTCTTCACCAACGTCTTTCTCTGTTTACTCCCCTGTATTTCCTCATTCCATCACCAGGTGTCCTTGTCCTCCTCCCTCTGTCCAGATGTCACACCAAGACATTTCTAGTTGTCTGTCTTACTAGCTGAGCTGTAGTTACCCAGATATTCAGTAACACTTCACTGCCACCCACTGCCTGTCTTAACTCTTCCCTGAACTCAGCCTCACAATCACCCTTTTTCAGTTTCCACCATTTGATCCTGGGTGCTGACCTCACACTCCTCCTCTTGATAAACAATGCCATCCCACAGACCAACATTCCATGATGCCTAAATACATTTCCCCGTCACCAATTTACAGTCTCCAATCTCCTTCAAACAGGCCCTCCTGCATAGCAGATAATCCACCTGTGTGCATCTTCCTCCACTCTTGTGTGTTATCCTATGCTCCTCTGTCTTGTTAAAATATGTATTCACCACAGCCATGTCCATCCTTTTTGCAAACTCCACCACCATCTCACCTTCTGCATTCCTTTGCTTAACACCATACCTACCCATCAATTCTGCATCCCCTATGTTCCCTTCACCAACATGCCCATTGAAAGCTGCCCCAAACACCACTCTCTCACCCTTGGGTACAGTCATCACCACTTCATTTAACTCAATCAAAGATTTTTCTGTCTCATCCATTGCACATGCAACTACCGGAGCATATGCACTAACAACAGTCAACATTACACCATCAATGTCCAGCTTCATCAACATCACACTATCTGACACTCTTTTCACCTCCAAAAACACCCTTGCCATACTGTTCCTTCAGGATAACTCCTACACCATTTCTCCTCCCATCCACAGCATGATATAACTATTTGGACCCAACTCCGATAAACCCAGCCTTACACTCCTTGCATCTGGTTTCTTGCACACACAATATAGCAACCTTCCTTCTGTCCATCATATCAGCTAGCTCTCTCCCCATACCAGTCATACTGCCAACATTAAAAGTCCCTACCCTCACTAACACATTCCTAGCCTTTCTCCTCTCTTCCTGCCATATGAGAATCAGACATCCTCCAGGGTATGTCTGTAAATGCAAAGGCTACTGCACTATCAAATGACATACGTGTGTTACAGCAATATGAAGAAAGTGTCACTAATATGGGCCGATCATCCCCCATATATGTGTGGCATCCTCCAGATGTCCTGCATTAACTGGTTGACAGGAATGACTGAGCAGCAAGAGTGTAAATACAGTGTGCTATACTGACATAGAACAGAAATGTATATCAAGTATTACCTGTGCACATGTACGTATGAGTAGGTGTACCTGGCTGCCTCATAACAACAGACATGGGATGCAAAATGTCAGGTAAATAAGCTGTACATGTTGTACACTTGTGTAATCTCAGTTTCTGTGCATCCAACAGAGTTAGATTTCTACAGCTACTGGTTATTGCATTGCCCTGACACAGACATGGGTACTAGAATAAGCATGAATATCAGGTTGAAATTTCAGGTGTCCAACCATGTTATGACCTTGTGTCCATGCCTGCTACAAACAGCCATATGACAACCAACATAGCTGTATGGACTCAGCAATACCTTGCATGTAAAACCTGTCTCTACCATAGAGTAATCCCCTTTGCTAGACAGCAGCAATGCACAAACAACATAATTGGTCACTACGTCAGCTGTACAGGTCAGAGTATAAGCAGGCACCAACTTGGCAGCGAGTCAACTTTTGTCTGAATGAGCATATAAGGTCCCACAAGGATTACTGTAAGGCTACAAATTGGACACATCCACCAAGGGCAATCACAAGGCCATCTGCACATATGTCTGCATTCTCAGAGGCAACAACATAACCCACCCTGTAATGGTGGTCAATCACACCACATATACACACACAACATAGCTATAGCAACCTGCTGCAGACAGGTTTAGGGCAAATATCACTCCCCTGGCTCACCATCAGGCATACTGCCTAATAAAAGTCAACAAAAGCAAGTCTCCATGGAACCTGAGAATATTTCTGTCTGCATCCTACATGAACTCGGGCATAGCTTCCAGCTCCATTACACACTGTATGCAAGCAAAGCATGGGCACCACTGAATCCCATCTGCAAGGAAGGCAGCCACTGTCATCACCCTACACAAATGTGAATGATGAATGGTGGTTTATGCAATGTACTGGCCCTTATTAGGGGGAAAATGACACATCAGGACCTGGAGTGCAATGCAGTTTCATATTGTGCTGATAGATGACAGGGGTATGATGTGGTTCTAAGCGGTGGCTAATAGGCAATATTGATGTGCTGGCTCTGTAAATAACTCTGGGCAATGTCTGTGTCCTGTGATGTGTTTCCCTGTTTACATCTTCCAGGTGCCATGCAGCATCAGCCGGCATACACTGCTGAAGAAAATTCAGCTATTACAGAGGCAATACTACAGCACCATGTGATGCTATTTGGCTGGGGCCGACAAAATCTGCAGGAGCAGACTGCCCTGTGGGACGACCTTCTCCACAGAGTGAACACCTTGGGCCACCATGGCCGCACATATGATCAGATCAGGCAACTGACCTGATATGTCCTGCCCAGCAAAGGGCTGCTGCCCAGGCCATGGACCGTTCTGCCACATGTGGGGGCCCTGCTACCCAGGCCCCACTTACACCAACAGAGGAGCTCCTTGCCAACCTCGGGACAGCCCCCACACAACAACCAACACATGAAACACCAGTCCTGGAGGTGGGTGGCACCCAGTCAACAGGCGAGGAACATTCAGGTAAGGCCATAGTGCACATCAATTTAAGCATGTAGCAGTCATACTGTCTTCAATAGAGTATCTAGATGCATATGTCAGTTCAAACTGCATTTGTGGGTGGGGTTTAGTATGGATAGGGACAGCAAATTGTGTACTGTCATATCTTGTACTGTACCTGTCGGAATTTCCTGTTGTGGCTCATCAGTACCCCAGGAATGTTAAGGTCATGCATATAACCATGCACACAACTGTTACTCTCAGCTATTTTGCAATATCTGCATATTCACTTGTGGTGGTGTTAACTGCATTGCATCACAGTGGTCATCACAGGGACCTATTTGCAGGAGATGTCACATATCTGTTGCATACCTCACAGCCTGTCATTGCAGGAAATCTAGACAAAAACTGACAAAATGGGGGGATGAAGGCCCAAAACTAGAGACATATTTTATAAATTAGTGTTATACAGTGCATATAAATAGTGTACACACACCTGTTAGAATGACAGGTATTTGTGAAATACAAAAATGAGCGCACAATAACACATTTCCAAACCCTTCCAACCTTTCATGTGACCAATAACCTGTACAATCCAATGTAAAATAAACACATTTGGTAGGAGAACAATTATGACACATACAAAACTTGCAACAAGCTAGATGCATACATGTGCATGGGCTGAAGCTAATACTGTGATGAAGCAGCTTTAGATATTATTACAGCGTTACATCTTCTTGAGTGCACACCTGCCATCAATTATAGAGAGTCTTTGATTAACAGCAAATAACGGTCAGCTGTCCTAACAGGATCATCCAAAATTTACTCAATTGCCTGCTACAGCAACAGCCATAGTTCGCATGCAGCTTACAAAGCAGCAAAGGGATCTCATTTGTGAAAGGTGTCAGCCCAGAGAAGGATACACACACATTTCCATAGCATTGCATATATCATGGAACACAGTGAAGACAGTCATCAAATGGTGGTGGAAATATGGGACAACAGTGACATTGCAAAGAACTGGACACCTCCCCAAATGTTTGGAAAAGACAAGACCCAAACTGGTCAGGGAGGCTGCCAGGTTACCTACAGCAACACTACCAGAGTTGCACTAATCACTGGCAAGTACCAGTTGTGTACTACATGTGACAACAATCTCCCGTATTCTCCACATGTCTGGCCTATGGGGTAGGTTTGGAAGATGGAAGCCTTTTCACACACAGAACAACATCCAGGTCTGGCGGATTTCTCAAGAAAAATACATAAGGTCCCCAATAGCATGTGGGGAAATGTGTTATGGTGTAATGAGACCAAGGTTGTACTTTTTGGCCACAATACCAAAAGGTTTGTTTTGCACAAGAACAACACTGTGCATCACCAAAAGAACACTATCCCCATGGTGAAGCATGGTGATGGCAGTGTCCTGCTTTGGGGTTGCTGTCCATGACCTGGAAGTGGGCTTGTAGCTAAGGTGGAGGAGATTAAGAAGAGTTGAAAATACCAGTCCCTTTTGGCCCAAAATCATCATGTGTCTGCCAGAAAGCTGTGGATGGAAAGGACTTACACCTTTCCACACAACACTGACCCATACCATACATCAAAATCCATAAAATAATGTCTTCACCAGAAGACAATTAATGTTTTGGAAGGTCCCAGCCACAGTCCACACATGCATCCAGTAGAGAATCTGTGGGGTGCTCTGAAGAGGCCTCTGCTGAAGTGATGCCCCCGCAATCTGACAGAGTTGGAGGGCTTCTGCAAGGGAAAGTGTACAAAAATTGCTAAGTCGAGATATACCATGCTGATACATATGTTCCCAAGAATACTGATTGCTGCTATGAAATCAAAAGGTGCTTTAACAAAGTATTAGTTTAAGGGTGTGCACAGTCATGCAACTAGCCTACTGTATGTATTTCAACTTCTACATGTTAACCCTAACCGATGTGTTTGTTTTTCAATTGGATTGCACATGTTATAGGTAACATTAAAGTTGAGAAATGTTATCACATGACTTCTGTGGTCTCATGTTATATATCAGACAAACCTGGCATGTAAACAGCGGTGTCTACACTTATAATGTCCACTGTAAGCTTAGAAAGGTGTTAATATAATTGGTTCTATTATAACATATCTGTACTGCAGGTTTTGACGTGTGAGACTCAAAATATGTCATTAAATAGTGACACCAGTCCTCATATCATCCCAGTAATGTGTCAGACAAATACAGGATTTATGAAGAACAGACAAGAAATATGAGTCATACATGTAGACATTCAACGATATGCTGCACAGTTGAGAGGTATGTTCTGTGAGAGTTGCCACTGTGCTATACAGGTGAACAGCAATTATGTGTACATGGGTGCAGTTTGTGCTACTTGAAGATCCATCACCTACTAACACTACTCACATATCACAGAGGTGTATATAAGTTGCAACAGAAGTGAAAAGGGCTGCACTGCATGATGTTGAGGGCCTGCCCATGGTGTGTATGTAGTGGTCTGATTGTGTTGTGAATGTCAGCAGCTGGCTATTGTGATGTCTGTGTAATGCCTGTCTGCCACCTCACCTGTATGTGTGCACGTGCGTGTGCATTTGCTTGTGTGTACGTGTTTGTGTGCGTGTGCGTGTGTGTGTGTGTGTGTGTGTGTGTGTGTGTGTGTGTGTGTGTGTGTAGCAGCAAACAGTATAGTGCAGGTATTAAATTACATATGTTGTCTTTCCCCCACAGGGGGTCATGGTGGTCACAGTCCCACCCACTCAGTATCTGATGTCAATATCTTTGCAGACTCTGGCAATGATGATGGTCATATTCAGGCAAAGGTGGTGTTTTCAGGGGCTGAATCTGTGTCATCGGTTGGCATCCCACACTCATCCACAATATCACCAGACACAGTCACAATGCCCACACATGCCCCATCCCCAGCAGCCACAGATGATGCACAGTTGACAGGTGGGGGCATGGAACAAGCTACAGTGGTGACTATGGCAGATGTGAGTGTAGACAATGTCCATAGCCAGAGTGCAGACAAGGTCCCACACAGGTGGATGGACAGAGGTGCTCGCAGGAGGACTGCTGCTCATCAAGCTGCTGTGGCAAGTGTCACAGCAGGTGTCACCAAATGCATATTTCGGGCTGTCATGGATACACAGTCACATAGTGAACACAACACCAGACAAATACTCAGGGTGGTGGATGCAACTTTTCCTGGTTATGTGGTGACATACGTGACTTTGTTGAAGCCACACACCAAAATACTGAGGTCATGAATAGATGGAGGGGTGAGACCCAGGCGATCCTCAACATAGCATGTCTGTGCTAGAGCGTGTGGTGGGAGATGGGCATCGTCCATGTGGACGTAGGTCAGCATCAATATCAGCTGAGAGTCTACAGGGCCAGGCACCTTCACACTCCCATAGTGGCAGTGACACCAGCACTATCAAAGGAGAATTGCTGTCCACATCACAATGGAGCAGGCCATGGGCACATGGTCCTGGCCAGTCCCATCAGAGACATGAATCCAGCGAACAGCAGTACTGCATCTGGCCTTGGGCCTGATGGTGCCAGTGAGACCCCTGGCAGGACCAGTTCACGTGTCCATGGCTGGAGATGGTGAATTGGACACCCTGCCATGTATGGTCCACAGCTCTCCAACACACCCTGTGTAGGGCAACCACATGGCATGACTGCGTGCATACATACACACACACACACACACACACACACACACACACACACACACACACACACACACACACACACATCTTTATCACAGGCAAGTCATGTCCAGATACATACAGCACCTCTGCACAGCCCATCTATAGGATACCCCTCCAATCTCACACACATGGATGTCAATCGTATGGCCCAGCCTAGGCCTCTAGCAAACCCACATCACACCCTGTGCATATGATGGTACCTGTGCCACATCCCTGTCATCCATACCATTAATGCAGGGACAGGCTAATATGGGTCTGATGCACAGGGTGAATATAGTACAGTGTAGCTATGTAATACTGTTTAAGGTGTTGTATGCTTGCATTTGTTATGGGTACACATAAAGGTGTATGTACCTTATTAGCCATGATGCATTATTGCTGGTAGTACCACTGGCTGAATGTAGTCTGACATGCTGTATTCTGTTTGTGTTCCAGGTGTCTGTGTGTCTGCAGGCTGTGGCACTGCAGGCATTTCCAACATGGAGTATGGCAGAGTGGAAATACACTGACCATTACATAGCCAGTATACAAATTTATATGTACATTTACCAGGTGTGTATGCATGCAACAGTGTGTGATGGGCAATGTTGTCAGACAGTGTGACCTGGTATACATACCCCTTGTCACAGACAGGTAGCCTTCAGACATGTCACCTCAGTGTTGTGTAGTGCCACAGGCTCATACATGTGGAACAGATTATTGGAGTACTGTCAGTAGGTCCCTCAACAGCTTAGCCATTATATTGAAAGCAATAGATTCACGTGTCAGCGCATTTTGCCCCTGCCATTTCTTTCCCATACACTCAACCCTGATGCAGTTAGTGAGGGCATGCATGGTACTGTGTATGACAGGTTTGTGGTAAGTATTCCTGAGTTCATAGGGAGAAACAGGGAGGCTAAATGGTATATTCTTTGCATACACACAGTAAAGACTGACACAGAGGATGTGCATACAGTAACACAAACACAGTTTGCAATGAACAGATTCATAAACCTACATATCCACTTTAATGTACTACAGGGCTACATATACATGACATACCCCACATAGATTATATGTGTTGGACATTACCCACTACCTCTTACAACATGTACTGCTTTGAATGCCTTCATGAATGGTGAGATAACCAACCAGGAATAGCAATTGGAGTAATCTATTGCTTCTACAAGCCTGGATAAGTGATAGGGTAACAGACATTGCATCAGCATGATGTTTCAAACAGGTATGATATCTGATGCTGGCATGTGTGTCAGTACACTAACTGTGACCTATTTGGCAACAATATTACATGCATGGCCATTGTTAGGGGACACAGACCAATATGGGTTGCAAGCATCTAGATATTCCGTAGACATCTATACAGATGACTGCAGTGGCCTGTACAACAGTAACAAGGTGCATGTGAGGCAGATGCCATTAACACGCTATATAAAGTAATACCATTGGGAGTTAGTAAACAGGCGTGGATGGTACACACATCAAAATGGTATAACCCACACAGGACATGATTCTCAACTCAAGTACACACCCAATTCCCAGCATGTAGATTTGAACCCGTACCTATCTAGTTATTTCTACTATAGTGTTTTATAGTTATCAGATGTGCCACGGAGCTTATACGAATTCACCTTGTTCCAAGGTACTTCTAAGGTGAATGACATCAGCAGGCCTTGTAAAGTAGGGTGATGGGAAGTGTACAGAGTGGTACACGAATCAAAATGGTATAACCCACACAGGATATGATTCTCAACCCAAAGACACACAGTTGCCAGTATTGAGATTAGAATCCCTACATATCTAGTTACTTCTACTATAGTGTTATGCAGCTATCAGATGCACCATTAAGCTTATATGAATTCACATTTCCTAAGGTACTTCTAAGGTGAATGACATCAGCAGTTCTTGTAAATTAGGGTGATGGGAAGTGTATTGGGTGGTACAAAATAGTTTAATCCACACAGGATATGATTCTCAACCCACACACACACGCACACACACACACACACACACACACACACACACACACACACACACACACACACACACACACACACACACACACGCACACAGTTGCCAGTATTGAGATTAGACCCTCTGCCTATCTAGTGATAAATACTATAGTGTTACACAGTCATCGCGTGCACTACAGAGCTTACTGGTCTAACAACTGGCCAAAGGTGCTGATAAGGGGACTGACATCAGCAGGACTGATAAAGTGGGCCACTGGGTGGGAAACTTATCAAAATACTTCTTCATACAAACATACACACTTGCACACACACTTATACACCCCCACACACATTTGCCAGATCTGAGATTAGAGCCCCTGCCTATCTAGTGATTTTTACTATAGTGTTAGGCTGTTATGACATGCGTGCTACAGAGCTTACTGGGCTGACAACTGGCCAAAGGTGCTTATAAGGGGAATTACATCAGCAGATGTGATAAAGTAGGGTACTGAGTGGGAAACTTGTTAAAATACTTCTTCTTACAAACACACACACACACACACACACACATTTGCTTGATCTGAGATTAGAACCCCTGCCTATCTAGTGATTTGTACTATAGTGCTGCACAGTTATCACATGTGCTATAGAGCTTACTGGGCTGACAGCTGGCCAAAGGTGCTGATAAGCGGAATGACATCAGCAGGACTGATAAAGTAGGGCACTGGGTGGGAAACATATCAAAATACTTCTTCTTACAAGCATACACACACACACACTTATACTCCCACACACACATTTGCTGGATCTGAAATTAGAACCCCTGCCTAGCTACTTATTTGTACTATAGTGTTATGCAGTTATCGCATATGCTAAGGAGCTTACTGGGCTGATAACTGGCCAAAGGTGCTGATAAGGGGAATGACATCAGCAGGACTGATAAAGTGGGGAACTGGGAAGTGTTGTGGGTGGGAAAGGCCTAAAACTATTTCACCTACAAACAAACACACTCTCCCTCACAAACAACTACCACACACACACACACACACACACACACACACACACACACACACACACACACACACACACACATACACACACACACACACACACACACACACACACACACACACACACACACACACACACACACACACAGGTGCCAGTATTGAGATTAGAACCCCTACCTATCTAGCTATTTGTTCTATATTGTTACACATTTATAACACACACTACAAAGCTTATAGGGTTGATAGGTGTTCAATGGTACTTCTAAGGTGAATGACAGTATCAGATGTTGTGAAGTAGGGCAATGTGAAATGTACTGAGTGGGAACAGTCTCCTAATACTTAGACCTACAGACCTACAGACAAACACACACACACACACACACACATGTGATGTGATATCATAAACTCAACCTCAGTACTGTTATACAATGGGAATCACCTTTTATGCTGGCATGTGCAACTGTGTACAGCTGGTATGCCACTGTCCACAGTAGGACATCACTGTATGCCATTCAAGGTATCTGTGTGTGTGAGTCACTCTGTCTGTGTCCCCCTGTGTGTGTGTCTCTCTCTCTATCACTGTCTGTCTCTCACATCCCCATATCTATGTGTGTGTATGCTTGACATATGCTATCTCTTGCCCATATATATGTGTGTGTGTGTGTGTGTGTGTGTGCATGTGTGTGTGTCTCATGTAACAGATGCAGATATATCACATATGGGCCACCTACAGCTAGCTGAGGGTAATCATGTCTGATGTGTGTGTGTGGGGACAGTTGAGGTGTACATAGCTGTCTGTATGCACAGACATATATACACAATACAGTCATATATTCTGATGTGGGTTCCAACATGTCCTGTGATTCTCTAAAGTGTAGGAGCATGCCCAGTGTGACATTCTATAGTTAGAGTGGAACTCCATTCCAGAGACAAGTGTACTGCGGTCCAGGGTTTTGTGTGCTACAGCCATACCTCTCAGGAGTACACAGGACTTTCCTCTGGGTACTGAGTTTGTTTAGCAGACATTTTCTGAAATATCTGTAGTCTGACACTGCAATGTATTGTGTCATTACTTAGTGCCAGACATCCTCAGATCATCACAGTACTTTACCAGAGAAATACTAGTTGTATGATGCATAGACCAATATTATGAAGGCAGCTATGTACATTCTTGACCAACAAGGCCATTTGTAAGGTGTGGCTACAGCAAGTTGAGTAATGAAGTGCTGTGTAAACAGTCCAGCAACCTGGTTATATACTGACTGGGGGTCTCCTGCTTGTGTGGTATCTTTCAAACCTGAGATGTCATATCCTTGTGAGGGAATACCTCTCACCTGTACATTTTTTGGCAGGTTGTCCAGGTGTTTTTCTAGAGGTTTCATCCTTTATATGTAAACTTGTGTTTTTATAGCAAGTTAGTTACATATAATTGAAGAGTGATGTTACAAAATAATGTCAGACATTACTGTTTCAGACTACATAACTTTCAGACAATTCTTGCTACTGCAAACCTCTCCCTCTACCAACTTTCTCAGTATGTAAGGATAACATTTACAACGCATGACTATCATTGTGCCTTTGTTCCACTTTTATTTCTGCCATTGTCCAGACATCTTGCTGTCAGAGGTTGGGAGTTATGGGTGTGGGTACCGAGTGCATTCTACTGTGCAGGCATGTCAATTATATGTTAAAGCAAACATAAGAAAAAAGGATTATTGAGAATAGCCACTGGCAACAGTACCAAAAAGCATTTATATTCACAAAAGCCTTGGCACCTCAGCTACACATCCTTCAAGATGTCCCTTATATGTGTCGGAGGCAGAGCAGTGGGTGTCATTGACATGCATAACAGTTGGCACTGCAGTTATCTTCACATGGTCCTGTCAAAGACAACACTGTACCTAGGGCACTACAAAATGACAGCCAGGAGAACATGCTTGCCAGATCCTAACAGTATTAACCACACATACACATAGCTCATTGATCACTGCATATTGTGGACAGGTAGCATGTTTTCATGTATATTGATACAGCCCTGCCAATGAGTGCTATGCTGCTATTTCCCTGCAAACATACATGTTACTGCAACTGTGGGCCCTGCTGTGCTATCGGGGTAATTCAGCATTGCCACCATTTGTGTGCTTTTACCAGACATTTCTCTGTGGTTTTCTACAGCTGACTTGCTGTGTGGGTGTGAGGGGTGAGTATGGGAGCCCCACATTGACATCCATGCATGTGACCTATGAACCCCCAGTTAGCTGTCCCCACACATATACGGCAGTGGGATTTCCCACCTTAGGTACTACTGCATAATGTGTGGAGGCCAGTTTTGGCCAGACATGTTCTGGTATCCCGCATAGCTGTTAGTTGTGTGCTGCTATCCCAGTAGGCCACCCCATTCCCTTGCATGCATGCAGCATTACCACAGATATGCTAGCAAAACATACTAATCCATTCATTTATTGTTAAGAAGACTGATTTACCTTGTGCTTGCGGCAGTTGTAAGGACGGTGCTTGAGGGCCACCTATGTTGGATGCACACAGTACACTGCCTATACACGGTAAGTTACAGGTAATGTGATGTGTATGTCATCCATTTTACTGTGTGTGTGAGTCAGGGAGAGGTGTCAGTCCCTGGGGTCCCTACAGTTTTAGTGTGTGTGCTATGCATTGCTTTTTTGCCAAGGCTTGAGCATACTGGGCACTCCTCCATCTGCCTACAGGAGCAGGCTCTGGGGCCTCCTCCTCTGAGTCCCTCTGTGCCTGCGGGGACCTTGGCAATGATGGTGAGCTGTGTGGCCCTTCCCTGTGCTGTTCCTGTTGCAGCTGTTTCCACAGGATCATATTGAGTAGCATGGCGTACACTCTGAACATATGTGCAGATATGGCTGGAGAGTACTGCAAGGCTCCACCATATATGTCAAGGCAGCAGAACTGCGACTTGAGCATTCCAAACACACACTCTATAATGATCCTGGTTTGTCCGTGTGCCTCATTATGGCATTCTTATGTGGGTGGGTGTGCATTTCTGATGGGTGTCATCATCCACGGCTCCAGTGCATAACCAGCATCCCTCATCAGATGGTCATATGGGATGCCCCCACTGGCAAATGCCTGGTACAGCTGTGATGAATGCCAGATGTGGGAGTCATGATAGCTTCCAGGGCTGCCAGCAAACACATTCATGATAATGCCCTAGGCATTGCACACAACCTGGCAGTTGATGGAGGTGAAACCCTTGTGGTTTATGTAGACCCTACCCTGTTCACCGGGCGGTGCTTTGATGTGAATGTGCATACAGTCTATGGCACCCAGTACCTCCAGGTATTCTGCTACATGATGGAAGAGATGCATATTGCTGGTCCTCTCCTCACAGGTGTTGGGGAAGTAAATGTGCTCACCAACATGTGGTAGCATGGCATCCAGGAACAGGTGGAGTACCCTGGATGCAGATGCCTGTGAGACCCCCATGATGTCCCCAGTAGATCTTTGGAAAGTACCTGTAGCTAGAATTCCTAAGGCGACACATACCTTGGTATCCACTGGGATGGGTTCTCCTCTGTTGGCTCTAGGCCTGAGTTGAGGCTGGCACAGCTCGGTGATTTGCTGAAGTATGTCTCTGTCCACCCTGTAGTGCTCTACTATTTCCAGATTATGTAGCACCAGGTAAGTTATCCTGGGTCTGAACACTCTTCTCCTCCTCCTCGGTCTGTGGCATTTGTCAGCATTATCTTCCTCTCCACCTTCAGCCTCTAGCACATACTGATGGATCAAAGCAATGGCAGCCCCTAACATTTTCCAGCTAACATTCCCCTGCATGTGTACACCAATGGTGCAGAGCTTATGGGAAAAATCAGACTGTAAGGTGTTTGCATAGTTTATACTGTTGTGCTGCAGATGCTGCCTGTATGATTGGCTGACTATGATGCATTCCACCTGCTAGCTATGTAATTTGTTCTTGATTGCTTTTATTCTGCTATTTTTCTTTTTTTCCCTTTTTTTTACCTTCCCATTTCCTCCCCTTTTAAGCCTCGAAGTGCGCCGAGCAAACCTAGTGCCCAAATGTAAACAGTCCTGCTATTTCCGGGGGGGGTTTGTTTTGTTTTGTTTTAGACCCAGTGCATGCTGCGCATACACGTTTAGCCTATGTAAAGATGAAGAAATGGCCCTCCCTGGGTATGAACACACCCTTCATTTCACGAAATAACTCAATACTCAATACAGCCTCAGACACACCCCCTTGCTTAGCTGTACTTAGCTAAGCTTATCTGTGCGCCACGGGGCTCCAATGTGCTTACAACATGCCTGGTACACCCCCTTTTCATGTCTGTTGCTCCTCCTAGTTACAAGATCATGTTATAGCCCCTACATGGTTAGGTGCAGTTTGGCACTTAGAAGATTTTTGTGATTCAATAATTTTCCCCTCATTTGCATGCCCCCACTGCCTCAGTCCATAGTTACTGCACTACCACAGACCCTTTCCCATTGACAACCACTGTTCCCTGGTATTGTTTTGGTTCTGCATGCCATAGACTATAATGGCAAAATACAGATTCCCCTTAAAATTGAGTTTTCACATTTTTTTTTATTTTCGGCATAATCCCGTTTGTGCGCCACTACCCTTCTGCCTAAATGGCCGAGACCAGACAAAAAAAAAAACTTTGATTTTTATAAAAAATGAAGCACTTTTCCATGCCAGTAACCATATATTTGGCCATTGGCATGTCTAAAGAGTATAATACATGCTTTTTTCTTTAGCTGTCATGCCTCCATTTTATTTGCAGAAATGTATTCGGTTAGTTACCGAATACATTTCTGCAACTAACACTGTTCTTTCATGGATACCTGCCTGCTTTCTGCATTGCTAATTCACCTCATTTGCATGATTTTCACCAGCAAATGAGGTAATTAGCATTCTGCACTGGTTTCCGTGCAAGAACAGTGTAGTCAAGCTCGTGCACGTCAAAACACTAGTTTACTGGATCGCTCGGCAGCCCTATTCTGTGGAGTGGCTACACTGTTCTTGCACAGAAAAAAAATTGTTTATTGAATCCCGGGGATACAGTTCTCTCTTCATAGAAGTACAAGCAGAAAAGAGAAACAAATCAGAATAGCCACCTGCAGGACTGATGGTTTCATGAAAAGTTGGCATGATTAAAATGGAAGTCACAATAGCTTTTTCTCTCTGTATCACAGCACCATATAGGTATATCCAAATCAATTATGCATGTTAAATAGCAAAGAATAACCCAAACAGAAACACTGAAAAAAGTCAAGCAAACTTCCCCATGTTGAACTCTGTATAACCTACATATAATGAAAGTGTTTTATTGGGGAGGGGTTGCAGCTGCCTTGCAGTCAGCCATGCAAGAGATGCAATATTATAGTTTTCTGACTGAGGGAAAAAAACAAATAATAAAAATGTATCTTAACTACTGAACATTTGAGTCGTAGCATTTTATTAAATTCATAACTTCCAGTTTTCTGACAAATTACCTCATATGAAAGAAATTGGTGGTTGCAGTGGATTTTTCTTTAAGTGAAAGGAATGTTTTGAATCAGCAGTTTAATAAGAGCAAAAATGCAAAAATGTGTTTTTTTTACTGGCAAAAACAAGGCTTTCAACAATAAAATATGCAAAATATGGTTTTAATGTGAAATGCAGAAAAATTAGAGTTGTGGCAAATGTTGATCAAGAACACAATACAGTTTTAAGTTTAAATTTGGAATGATACTTTTTCCAATTTCCTTTGATTAACAGGTTAATATGTTTTTCTGATGCTATGTAATATTTCCTGCTGGATGAATAAAGAGTGAAGCAAAGCAAATCTTTATTACAGATGAGCATGAGTCAGAAGAAATACATCAATCTATCATAATTACACTTTTTTGACATTTGGCTTACTGTTTTATATATATATATATATATATATATATATATATATATATATATATATACATATATATGCATATGCAGACATATATAAACAAATAAACATGAATAAATTCCTACAGCAGGTAGACTGATAGCTGACACTGCAGTCCAGCAAAAAGGGGGTACTGCACTCCAGAGTGTGCTGTCCTTTGGATGAGACATTAAATTGAGGCCCCATTTCACTTGGTGGCAGCTCTGTTGGATGAAAATGATTCCATGGTGCCTATCAAAAGTGAAGGTTCCCTGATGCCTTGACCAAATTTCCTCTTGTAATATAAATACTGCCTTGGATCTCCTCTGAAAAGAGGCTACTAACTAGGTTAACAAAAATATAGTAAGTTCAATTTTATCCATTACATTTCTGTTTGGCACTCAACAGTGGCAAAATGCATAAATTATATAAAATAAGGAATAACTTGATGTTTTCTAGTTCTTTGTAGTCATTTTCCTGGGTATTGTTAATAAACTCCAGAAAAGTGTGAACTGAAGCTTGGGTACACATCCGGGAAATGGAGCATTAGACACCAATAAAAGCTTAGTTAACATAAATTTATCAAACCACAATGTTCACTTGAAAGATTTTTTTTCACTAAAAAGTTGCATAGCTACACTGATGTTTTAAAGCTATAGTGATATATGTAGATCAGAGTGTGTGTTGTGACTTTAAGAAGCATTTCAAAGTGAGGGCACATGTGTATAAATAGAGAGCACATGCAGGCAACAGTGCCATTTTAAGTGAATAGCCAGAGTGTTAACATGTATGAGTAAAGTAGCCAGTCTATTTGTTAGTTTAAGTTTAAGTTACTAAGCCTCAATCCTGATGTGCTGGTATGTAATAAAGCTGCTTGCACCAAACCCACAACTGTTCATCTGGTTTATCCCAACCAGATGAACAACATGGTGTCAGAAGTGGCATGTCTGAATGACATGGTGTCAGAAGTAGGATATCTAAGCACCAAGAAGCCAGAAAGAAGCCAGAAGGTGAGCCATGAGGTCCGCAGTTGGAAATAGAGGTATATAGAAGAATGAACCACCCCAACCTGTTCAAATGATTGAAAAAAGGTCAGAAACGAATTTCAAGTAATTAAAACTCACATAAATTATTTATTTCGTGAAGAAAATGATACAAAGCATTTACAAAGCACAAAATGCATTATTAATCAAACAAAAAGCACAAAACTTATTACTGATTAAACAAAATGTTTGAAACTACGATATTTAATAAAATTGTTTGAAATATTTATGAAAATGTTTAGAATTACTTCCAATTTGCATAACAAGCATGTTAAAAGTAAAACGAGCACAAGAAAAGTATAACGAGCATGATAAAAGTCAAACAAGCATAATGAGTACAATAAAAGGGCAAAATAAGCATGAAAAAGCAAAGCAACTGCATTTTTAGTAAGCAACCATGTTTTTTGATATGAGCTAGTATTTTGTATTGACTAAAGCTATTTGAAGTATAACTAGGGTTGTTTGAAGTATCTCAGAGTGTGCAAAGTGCTTACAGTTTGTGCTTTATTACAGTACAATTATTTCAGAGTTTACTGTGCGCAAAGTACAGTTATTTTGCAAAGTACAGTAATTTTAAAGTGTTTCTTACACTGTACAGAGATATTTCACAGAGTACAGTCATTTTGAGAAGTTTCTAGTGCTGTGTACAGTTCATACCAAAGTACAATCATTTTGAAGTATTTCTTACACTGATAAGAGTGGTTTCGCAAAGTACAGATATTTAAAAGTGTTCTTGTGCTGCGGAGACTTATTTCACAAAGTGGAGTTATTTTGTAGAGCCTATTGTGCTGTTGAGCATAATTACAAGTTTCTGGCATACATTTCTGACATATATGTGTGTATGTTCATACATAATTCCAATGGTCTTTATTACTGTGTGTTGGCATGGCAGAGGCATTTCACAGACCCAGTCCACTTGTGTTTGATCATACTATTGCAGAGAATTGGAGGGTATTTGAGCAGGAATATGACATTTTCATGCAAGCAGCTTTTTTCTGATAAAGATGCATGTATGAGGGCATTTATTCTGCATAATCTAGCGGGGTCAGAAGCCATTGAAAGAGAGCATTCATTTGTGTATGCACTAGCAGTATATGCAGGAGAAGGGGAAACCATCATATTGTTGTGCAAGCTGAAGCAAGGGAGGACACTGAGTGTTTGAAATGTAAATTTAAAGAAATGTGTGACCCCTAGACAAATGTTACATTGAAGAGGCACTTATTTTATACAAGAGACCAAAACCCAGGAGAAATTTTGCAGCTTACATTACTGACTTAAGAAACAAAGTTAAAATGTGCAGATCTGGTGATTTGAAAGATGATTTGATAAAGGACAGGCTTGTGTGTGGTGTTATTAATGCTGCAGTGAGAAAGATTTTGCATTGAGACAGTGATTTAACATTTAGCAAAGCCATAGAGATTTGTCAAATACATGAGCTTACAGAAAGGCACACAAATATACTTGCAAGTGATAACAGCATGGTTTCAGAAGCCTCTAGAGCAAATGTAGACAGCATGCAGCACATGGCTAACAGAAACAGGCTCAAGCACATGGCAGCTGCAGCCTCTGTGGGATTTCTAGGGACAGCCTGTACCTTTCCAGCAAGTTCTAAGACTAGCTCAGTAAAACAGACATACTCAGTGCAGCATAGGGGTGAGTCAGCAAAACCCAAGTCAATTCTCTTAGTTAACTGTTGTAGTTATGGTGCTAATCGTGAGTCTAAAACTAAAGGTGGAGGAGTGTCCATATTCACTGAGGATATTCACAACACCAGCCTAGTTGCCCAAAACAATGCATCTGTAATTCTCCAGGTGCAACTAACACTAGGTAAGACTGCAATCCAAATTGTAGCTTACTACAGATCCCCCACCATGCCCCAAGATTCACACTACACCTTTCTAAACATACTAGAAAATATTAAGATACATCCAAACACCCTAATACTGGGTGATTTCAACTACCCTGCCATTAACTGGGAAAACTACTCGTGTACCAACACCTTTGCCCAATGGTTCTTGGAATTCATAAATTCCAATGCCCTAGATCAACTAATGCTTAGTCCCACCAGGGGCTCCAATATCCTACCTGGTCATTACTAACATGGGAAATCAATGCTCCACACCTATGGTCACCCCCTCGTTGGCCAGGTCTGACCATAAGCTAATAACCCTTGACATCCACATCCCACCCCCCACCCCCCAGTAAGGAAACCTCCATAAAAAAATCTTCTCCAAAGCCAACTTCATGCTACTCAAGTCAAAAGTGACAAACTTCATGACACCCATGCAGACGGGAACTGAAAGTTCAACTGCTGAATCCTACACTAAGGCACTGCAAGAGCACATCCACTCGTGCATGAATTGTGACATCCCCAATAGAACCAAGATGCTCTCCTCCAAAAAAAGGAAGCCAACCTGGTGGTCCCTTGCCATAAACAAACTTTACAACAAAAGGAAGAAACTGTTGCAGAAAAGAGGAAAATCCCAGGATGCAAAAAACTCCCTTACCAGCCTCATTAAGAAGCTGAGATCCCTCATAAAATCATTCAAAGCTAGTTACAAAAATAAAATTGCCAAAAATTCCAAAGACAACCACAAGGCATTCTATAGCTATGTCAATAATCTAAATGGCAATGCTCAGATTTGCTCTGAGCTACAACAGAATAGCATTAAATATACTGATCCGTAGGCTATTGCCAATATCCTGGCAGATCGATTCAGTGCAAACTTCACCTCCCTCTCACCCCTTAAAGGGCCCATCTCAATACCAAAAGATTGCCAAATGCTGGTAATAATGGCCACACAGGTAGAAAATGCACTCTCCAAAGTTAAGAATATAGCATCCATGGGACCAGACAACATCCCAGGCTGAGTACTACATGAGCTACAAAAGAAAATGGCACTTCACCAAAGTGTCATGTTTAATCATAGCCTCACCTCAGGTTTCGTGCCCACTGAGTGGTACACAGCTACAGTTATCCCACTCCACAAGGGGGGATCCACCTTGGATCCCAGGAACTACTGCCCCATCAGTCTGATGAGCCTGATCTGCAAGGCCATGGAACGTATTATCATGGAACTTATAAACAAAGACATTGGCAACCTTCAAACACTGGACCCATGCAGTTTGGCTCATGAAGGGCCGATCTTGTCTCCTGAACTTGATTGACTTCTTCAAATTAGTCTCCAGAGTCATGGACAAGGGTAAGGTGGTCCACACAGCCTATCTGGACCTTACCAAGGCCTTCGACACCATCCCCCACTCTGGAATCATAGATAAACTTACTAAGCTGGCTGTTAATCCCTACATCACTTGATGGGTTGCCAACTGGCTTACTGACAGAACCCACACTGTAAAAGTAGCTGACTCCAAATCCAGCTCCAGACAAGTGATAAGTGGAGTATCTCAGGATTCAGTCCTGGGACCACTCTTGTTTGGCATCTACTTCTCTGAAGTACAGGCCAATACTAAGGGATTCTGGCTAACAAAGTTTGCAGATGACTGCAAATTGGGAGCCATTACTGAATCCCCAAATGATGTGGATATTCTACAAAAGGGCCTTACAGAAACAGATGCTTGGTGCCAGAGCCATGGGCTCAAGCTCAGTGTCAAGAAATGTATAGTTATCCTCTTTGAGAAAAAACATGTACCCATGAATTACCAAATAGGTGGCAGCACACTAAACACCAAAAGTGTAATAGGAGACTTAGGGACACAGGTGGACAGTGGTCTCACCTTCAATAACCACATTGCCACAACAGTCAGGAAATCCTTCTATGTGGCACACCTTATCACTAAGGGCTTTTCATCCAGAAAAAAGGAGGTCATTGTCCCACTGTACTCATCCCTCATTAGACCCATTATAGAATACAATTCCCTATTTGGTATGTACCTCTCAAGACATCTGCAACAACTGGAAAGGCCACAGAAATACCTCATTAAAAGAATCACAGGCCTAAAGCAGATACCCTATGCTGACCGTCTAAAACAACTCCACCTATACTCTGTCACATATCATCTACTCAGAGGCGATCTCTGCTTAACATACAAGGCCATGTCAAACCCTGAGCTGTTGGACATGCTACACTTAAAGAAATCCCAATCCCTCAGAGACACACACTCCAGAGATCTAAACCTTGTCATCACAATGAACAAAACATGCTGGAGGGATAGGATCCTGACCCAGAGACTCCCCAGACTCTGGAATAGACTGCCCATACACGTCAAGCAGAGCACCTCTTTGGCCCTCTTCAAAAGAAACCTTGATGATTGGATGGGAAATAGGAAATTTACCTTGGGGATCACATCAGTCAGGGGTCCAGGGAAGCTAGACAGGGGTCCAGGGAAGTAAATACTGTGGGAAGAAATAGTCAGGGAATTGTTATGGCTAGGCTTGTATAGGCCCTAGGGCTGATAGTCTAGTATCAACCTATGAACCTATGAACCTATAAAAGAAAAAAATTTCTTAGCATTTGGTCGACAATGCCACAAGTGTAAAAAATGGAACCACTTTCTAAAGCTTTGTAAATCAAGCAAGCCTCATTCATTTATTAATAAAGATCACTCAAAAAAGCAAGTTGATCATATAGAAAGCAGCAACTCTATATTCTATGTAGATGATGTATCAGTGGTTGGTGAAAAGGTTAATGCAGTAGATTTGTTGGCAAAGAACGAAGTGTTTTGCACTGTTTTGATTAATGGTAAGCCCACAGAGCTCAAAGTGGCACTGGTTCAAAGTGCAATGTTATGTCAGCAGAAACAGTTGCTAGAGTAAGAGCTGCTGAACAACATAATTTGGCCAATTGTCCAAAGATTGTTGCTTATAGAGGTGAAGAAGAGATTCAAACCAAAGGCTCAGTAGTGCTTTCATGCTATTCATCTGGGAACAGTTACAACTTGCAGTTTTATGTAGTCAAAAGACCTGCACAGTCATTATTAGGTCCCAGAGACAGTTTAAAAACGAAACTGCTTCCCTTTACCAAAGAAGTCCATCATATAAGCACGTCTCAGTTCCAGTTTCACTGATGAAATTTTCTCAGAGTATGCTATTTTTGAGAACAAGCTAGGTAAACTTCCAGTTGTGTACTCCATGAAATTAGACCCAGAAGTCAGTCCAGTGGTCAGACCAGTGAGAAGAGTTCCAATAGCTATGCAGGACAGAGTCAAAGTCCAGTTAAATAAAATGGTGTAGCAAGGTGTGATTTATTCAGTTACAGAACCGACTGAATGGGTGTCTTCCATGGTAGCTGCTCATCATAAAAGCTCATGATATCAGAATATGTATTGACCCAAGAGACTTAAACAAAGCATTAAAGCGACCCCGCCATCCTATGTGTATAGTCGAGGAAGTTGCATTCATGCTAATTGTCACTATGTTTTCATGTTAGATGCAAAGAGTTCATTTTGGTAAGTAATGCTTGATTGCAAATCTTCACTACTGACTACATTCAGTATGCCATTTGTAGATACAGAGTTCTCAGAATGCCTTTTGGAATAAATTCTGCCAGTGAAGTCTTTCAGTATGCAATGGAGAAAATTTTTATGGGCTATCCGTGTGCTATAATACTAGATGATTTACTAGTTGGAGGCAATGGTGAAGCAGAGCATGACAGAAACCTCAGGAAAGTTCTGGAAAGAGCATGTGAATTGAATCTAAAGCTCAATCATGTGAAATGTAAATTTGAGTAACCAAAAGTTACTAATGTCTGTCATTTATTTACCAGTTCAGGCTTATGACCAGATCCTTCCAAACAAACAGCCATACCTGAGATGCCAGCTCCAGACAATGTCCAAGCCTTACAGTGTTTTCTTGGTATGGTTAACTATTTGGCAAGTTTATACCACACTTTAGTGAATTATCAGTGCCATTAATAGAGCTGATATGCAAAAACCTTACCTGGTCCTGGTTGGAACAACGTCAGAGAGCATTTGATGACCTGAAACAGAAAATTGCCAGTCTACCAATGTTAAGGTAATATGATGTCCACAAAACAGTAATTTCTTCCTGTGATGCTTCAAGGTTCGGCCCTGGTGCAGTTATTCTTCAGGAGGCTAGATCAGTAGCCTATGCATCTGGAGCTCTTACCCAGACTGAGATGCAGTTTGCACAGACTGAGAAGGAACTTTTGGCAAATGTGTTCGCATGTTCGAAGTTCCATGATTATATTTATGGCCAAGCTATCCAGACTGAGACTGATTATCAACTTCTAGTTACTATTTTAAAGAAGTGTATGCATATAACAACAGCAAGACTACAAAGAATGATGCTCAGATTACAAAAGTACAACATCAAAACTGTCTATACCAAAGGCAAACTTCTTTATCTGGCTGATACCTTATCCAGATCACCCAGAAATACCACAGAAAAGCTTGATGCAGAGAATTTTGACTTCAATGTCATGGAGTTGCATAATTTTTCTACCACAAGACTTGATGAGCTAAGAAATCATATAAAGACTGATCCAGTTTTGCAAAAGCTCAACCACTTCATTAATGTTGGATGGTCGTCAAAGCAATCTAGTATACCACCTGAAGTGCAAACTTATTTTCCTTACAGAGATGAGATGTTGATGGAAGATGGTATCATTTTCAAAGGTCCTAAAGTTGTTGTTCCTACTTCCTTACAACATGAGTACATCCAGATTTTGCATTGTGGTCACACAGGTTCTGAAGCTATCAAAAGAAGGGTGAAAGGACTAGTATTTTGGCCTTCTCTGTCAAAAGATATCAATAAAGTACTTTCAGCTTGTTCAGTATGCAATAGTACTAAACCACATTTACAAATTGAGCCACTTCAGTTAAGCCAAATTCCTGAAATACCTTGGTCAACAGTAGCCACTAACATATCTGAGTGGAATAGTCAACCTTACTTAGTGTTGGTAGACTCTTATTCGAATTGGTTCAAGATTGATCTGCTACCTAACCTAACGTCCAGTACTGTCATTAGTAAGTTGAAACATTATTTCTCAGTCCATGGTAGTCGACACAAAGTTATTTCTGGCAACGGTGCTCAGTTTACCAGTCAGCTATTTCAGAAATTTGCAAGAGAGTGGGACTGGATCCATGTTACCAGTAGTCCTGAGTACCCACAGTCAAATGACCTTGCTGAACATGCAGTACAAAATGCAAAGCAATTACTAGAGAGGGCA
Organism: Protopterus annectens; assembly: GCF_019279795.1. NCBI lineage: Eukaryota > Metazoa > Chordata > Ceratodontiformes > Protopteridae > Protopterus > Protopterus annectens. The sequence continues at coordinate 1,412,484,696 of NC_056725.1, forward strand.
AAATGTGACAATACTGATGTTTTCTTGAATTTGCTTAATATCAGAAATATACCCCATGACAACTTACTTGGCTGACCTTCTCAACCAGAACAACCTTGCCTATCAGTTCCAGTTTGTTGGTGCCTAATCCTAAAAACACCAGAGCAATCAAAGCCCAACTATTCAAAAAGTGTTCATCCCAGATGTCCAACTGTGATAAAATGAACAGATTTCTTCATCCATTGAAAGAAGGAGAGATAGTGAGGATGCAAACAGCAAAAGGTTTTGATCAAATTGGTCAAGTGAGAGGTGTATGTGCAGAGCTGAGATAGGGTTGCCACCTTTTCAAATGACAAACACAGCAGCAGTGGGTTCAGGTACAAAAAGCAGAGATGGTGTATTAAAGGCCTGTGTTATTGTGAAGAATAGAACTGGCGATTTTAATGTGTTTAACTTTTCCTCCCTGGATGTGGATGTAACAATATGTGACCTCTGTTATCTAGGGGTATGACATTTGTAACCAGAAAATAATTTTGATTTATCAAACATGTTGATTGACTTGAAACACTATGTAAGAAAGTTGAATTTTAACATTTTGTTTAAATCTGATGAATATGTGAGTAATCCCCTGCACATTTCTAGTACTTATAATCCACCTGTCCACCCATCTCTACAAATATTTGAAAAGTTATGTGAAACTGATATAAGGAATTTCAGAAATGATGGTCACATTACTAATTTAAGTATTAATGAAATAGAATGCCTCAGTAATCTGAGATCTAATGTTGATATTAGAATTATTAAACCGGATAAAGGGGGTGGGGCAGTCATAATGAACAAGGTGGATTATAATCGGAGAATGATGGATACTGGGAGATGCTAATGTGAAGACCTTTTTGAATGAGTTGAATGTTTTATATAAGAAGATTCGTAATGTCTTAAATGACTTATTTATTGAAAGTTCTGTTACAATTGATGAATTAATTTTTTTATTTACCTCTTATCCAAAAATACCATGCATGTTTGTGTTTGGTTTGCCAAAAATTCACAAGTGTTTATTTGATCCCCCCATGAGACCAACTGTTAATGGTCATGGGTCTATAACATATCTGTTGGCCAAATTCTTGGATATTAGGTTGAAATCACTTTTAACGACAGAAAATAATTTATGTAGAGACTCCTGGGACTTTCTTGAAAGAATCAACAAGCTGGACTATTGATTCAGGCATTTTTATTACCATGGATGTCAAAAGACCTGTACACAGTGATACTCCATGAGCTTGGTCTTGAATGGTTTTGTGAATTTTTATGTGAAAAGGTTGATCCTCAACCTAGGGTTAACATATATGAACAATTGTTGGAGGTGGTATTGATGAATGATTTTAGATTTTTTAACAATGAATACTTTCCCCAGATAAATGGGGTTGCCAATGGTTCATCATGTGGGGGGCTCTATGCGAACATTGTCATGCTCCAGTGGGAGAAAAAATATTTAATGAACTCAGTTTATTATGAATACTGTAGAATCTACATCCATTTTTTTGGATGACATTTTTTATTTTTTGGGTGGGTCCCCGTGATATGATTACAGAATTTTTAGATTTATGAACAACTCGACACAATTTCTACATTTTACCTGTAGTTTCAATGAGAATGAAATAGCATATTTGGAAGTTAAACTAGTTATGAATAGGTCCAGGATGGTTTTTCAATCTGAAATCTTTCATAAAAAGACATATTCAAATAGTTTCTTTCACTTTGATAGTGGTCATCCTCATAAACAAAAGAAGGGAGTGGTAAAAGGTCAGCTAGTTTGGGCTGCCTGAATGGTTACCGCTTTTAATGGATTTTTAAATGAATGTGAACTGTTGAAGGAAATGTTTTTGAGAAGGGGTTATCCTAACTCACTTGTGAATGAGGTCTTTACTGAGGTTTTGAATAAAAGGGAGAAAGGTTATTTCAAGGCTGTCCTTAATCAGGATGTGGATGAAACTTGTTTGATCAATATTCCCAATGTTAACAAAGAGAACAATAGGACCATAGGAGTAAGTTATGGAGATTCAACTTGTGTTACGACCTATTATGGGTCCAATGAAATAGTCATTGAAGTGAATGCTGATGACACAGATGACTCAAACTTGGTAACTGTGGACCAGAATGGAACTGAAAGGGCCGTAGAAGTAACACAGTCGAGATCAGCTCTAGTTACGACCTATAATAGGTCCAGTAAATTAATTATGTATATCTTATATAAGAATTGGGTAATTATTGCATCCTGTAATGACATTCGACAATGGGTGGGTGAGAGACCGAATGTTACATCCAGAAGGGGAAGGACACTTAAAAATGTCCTTGAATCTTGTAAGAGGGGGACCTATGACTGGTTACATGAGGAAATGTGGGCCTTGTTCATATTGCACACATAATCTTGAGGGCTCGTCTTGCGTTATTAATGGGGTTACTATAGAACTGAGGAGGAAGACCACATGTCAAACTGAAAGGATGCTATACTGTGCCCTATGTACGGTTTGTCCCACTTTCTACATCAGGAAAATGGAAAGGAGATTAAGATGTAGGATATATGAGTATTTAAGGGGCATTAGGTTAGGCAAAGAGACAAATGCTCTCGCTAAACACTGTAAGGAGTATGAAGGGCATGGTTTTAAATTTACGATAATTGATGTTTTAGACATAGACCCAAGGGTTGGGCCCTGGACCCTACAACTGGAGAAACAAGAGGCACTATGGCAGATTAAAACTAATACGATAAACTGGCCTGGTATCAATGATGGTCTATCCTTAGCCTGTTTCTTGAAGTTAAAAGCATTAAATAGATAAATTAATTGATATACATTTTTTACATGTATTTATATAACTTTACATTCTACATTTACATGTGTATATGCTTATTAATAGCATTTTACCTATACTATTTTGACACGGGGTGATTCTTGGGGATTGGTGTGTTATTTGCTATACATTTTAGTGTGTTTTTTATCATTACATGGATTCTGTGATTGAATTGTAATGCGACTATTGAATATTTATGAACTTTATGAATGGTCATTATACAGTTTTATTCTATTGGTTCAATGTTAATTGGGGGTAGATCTGTTTGTTTAAATTGAGCTCAGTAACAGTTTTCTAATTTCCTTGAAAAAGTCTCTGATTCACCAGAGACGAAAGCGCTTGGAATACTGTTTATACCTTTTGTATTTTTATGTGACTACACCTTTTGTGTGTTTTATTGAATAGGTTCCTCGATAAACTGTGGGTCGGCTTTTGTACCTGAACCCACTGCTGCTGTTTTTGTCATTTGGAGTTTGTGTTGCCTACTACCTTTTCAAATGCCCGAAGTGGGACATTTTTCCCAGAAATTTCAGATTTTGCAGGACAAAACATACCCATGACCAGTACAAAGGCTAGAACTTCACTTTTTTGCCAAAATAAAAGCCTGTTCTTGTAGCATGTGAGTTGCTTATACTATTTAATGTAACATTTAGGAGTTTCAGATAAAAAAATAACTGTTTTATATAACTATTAAACAAAACTTAGGAAATCTTTTAGTCCTAAAATCTCAGCACATTTGGCATTTTTTAGATTTTTTCACAGGACACAACTGCCCAAAGAGGGACTGTCCCTCACATAGTGGAATGTGAACTGTTGAAGGAATTGTTTTTGAGAAGGAATTATCCTAACTCACTTATGAATGAGGTCTTTATTGAGGTTTTGAATAAGATGGAGAAAGGTTATTTCAAGGCTGTCCTTAATCAGGATGTGGATGAAACTTGTCTGATCAATACACCCAATGTTAACAAAGAGAACAATAGGACCATAGGAGTAACTTATGGAGATTCAACTTGTGTTACGACCTATTATGGGTCCAATGAAATAGTCATGGAAATGAATGCTGGTGACACAGATGACTCGAACCTGGTCATTGTGGACCAGAATGGAATTTAAAGGTCTGTAGGAGTAACACAGTTGAGATCAGCTCTAGTTCCCACCTATAATAGATCCAGTAAATTAGTTATGGATATCTTATATAAGAATTGGGTAATTATTGCATCCTGTAACGACATACGACAATGGGTGGGTGAGAGACAGAATGCTATAAACAGAAGGGGAAGGATGCTTAAAAATGTCCTTGAATCTTGTAAGAGGGTCCTATGACTGGTTACATGAGGAAATGTGGGGCTTGTTCATCTTGCACACATATTCTTGAGGGCTTGTCTTGCGTTATCAATGGGGTTACTATAGAACTGAGAAGGAAGACCACATGACAAACTGAAAGGGTGGTATACTGTGCCCTATGTATGGCCTGTCCACTTTCTACATCGGGAAAATAGAAAGGAGATTAAGATGTAGGATATATGAGCATTTAAGGGACATTATCTTAGGCAAAGAGACGAATGCTCTCGCTAAACTCTGCAAGAAGTATGAGGGGCATGATTTTAAATTTACGATAATTGATGTTTTAGACATAGACCCAAGGGTTGGGCCCTGGACCCTACAACTGGAGAAACAAGAGGCACTATGGCAAATTAAAACTAATGCGATAAACTGGCTGGGTGTCAATGATGCTCTATCCTTAGCCTGTTTCTTGAAGTTAAAAGCATTACATAGATAAATGAATTGATATACATTTTTTACATATATTTATATAACTTTACATTCTACATTTACATGTGTATATGTTTATTAATAGCATTTTTACCTATACTATTTTGACAAGGACATGATTTTTGGGGATTGGTGTATTATTTGCTGTACATTTTAGTGTGTTTTTTATCATGACATGGATTCTGTGGTTGAATTGTAATGCAACTGTTGAATATTTATGAACTTTATGAATATTCATTATACAGTTTTATTCTATTGGTTCAGTGTTAATTGGGAATAAATTTAAATTGAGCTCAGTAACAGTTTTTTAATTTCCTTGAAAAAGTCTCTGATTCACCAGAGACGAAAGCGCTTGGAATACTGTTTATGCCAAACCAAAACACACTAAAATAACTTCCTTCAATAACCTCGTCTTAGCTGGAGACATTCACTCCAACCCTAGCCCTAACCCACCCAAAATAATTATCACCCCCTTCCTCTAACCTTTCATCCACTTACAATACTCTTAAATTTTTCACACTCAATGCCCAGAGTCTCAACAACAAAGCACATCAGTTTCAAGCATGGCTAAGTCATAACCAACATGACATTGTAGCCATCTCTGAAACTTGGCTCAAACCGCACATCTCTAACTCTGAAATCCTACCCTCTGGATTTCACACTCTTAGATGTGACCGCCCAAAGAAAAAAGGAGGAAGTGTTACATTATTCTATTCCAGTCTACTTACCTTAATTCCCCCTACCAAACCCCATTCCTAAATTTGTCAATGCAGAACTAACAGTCGGTCTATTAAAAATGAACAATCACAAAAGCCTCTGTATCATCACCCTTTATATCCCACCCGGAAATAACATCTCAACCCTGGAAGACATACTCCAATGGGCCTCGGCTGAAATTAACTTTGAAACTTACATACTAGGCGATGTAAACATTGACTGGAATAAAATCAACAGTCCCATGCCCTCCCTGTCCATTAACCTCCTTAACTTTACTCAGGTAATCCACTCCATCACCAGACCCAATAAAACAAATCCCCCAGGATCCACTCTTGATTGGATCTTAGTCACCCATCCAAATAAAATTACCAACTCTGGGACCATCCCTGACTCTATCAGTGACCACCTCCCAGCTTTCATTTACCATGCAACCACCTCCGATCCACACCATCAATATATTCAGACCCGCAACCTTAGTAAATTTGACCCCAAAACCTTCTCTATCTCATACAAATGAATTGGTACATTCTAAAATCCCTTTCACTCAATAAAGCCATAGACCACTTTAATTCTACTTTCCTAGATGCTCTAAATTCCCCAGCTCCACCAAGGAAAAAAAGAATGAAAACTATAACTGCCCCTTGGCTAACCAAAGAAACAAAGCAAATTATGCATCAAAGAGACAAATCCTGGAAGTTTTACCAAAAGAATAAACTTCCCGAAACCCTTCTCCAATATACACAGCTCTATAACCTTGCAAAAAAACAAATCTTCAAAGACAAAAAAATCCTACTACACTAAGCTCCAGTCTAACCATCCCCAAAACCCTAGGCTTTTTTGGAACTCCATAAACTCACTCCTTAACCCAGGCTCCAAAAATAACCCCTGTCTGGACCCAAGTAAATCTGACCTCAAATTAGCCTCACTATTCAACTCTTTCTTTATAGAGTCAATATCCAACCTAACAAAAACTTTTCCCAACAACGACCCATCTCTCCTACGTTCCACCTCATCTAAATCCCCAAATAATTTTCCCCCCTTTGTTTGAGCTTAAACCTGTCTCCACAAACTACATAAAATGACTTCTATCCAAACTTAAATCCTGCTCCAATGCACCTGACAACATCCCCTCTTCTTTTCTCAAGTCTGCTGCCGATGGTATAGCTCTCCCAAATAGTATCCTAATTAATAGATCTATAAAGGAATTCTATGTCCCTAAACTCTGGCATTCGTTCTTTATTCTTCCTCTCCACAGGAGAGGCAAAAACGCTAACATTTCAAACTTCTGCCCTATAGCTCTTCTCTCACCAATCTCCGAAATCCTAGAAAAATGCATCCACCTCCAACTTATACCTTTTCTGACTAAAAAACAACTTCTTACCCCTACCCAACATGGCTTCCAACCAGAACATAGCACCATAACAGCTCTACTCTCATTCCTAGAAAATGTCAATCAAGCCCGAGATTCTGGGAACTTAGTATCCACAGTGCTCCTAGATCTCTCTAAAGCACTCGGTACTATTTCCCATAAGCACCTTCTAAGTCATCTATCAAATCTAAATCTCTCCCAAAACACACTTTCCTGGTTCTCAAGCTATCTGTCAATCAGGCTGTTAAATGGAAAAAAGGCACCTCACCTTTCCTACCCAGTCCTACCGGTGTACTACAGGGGTCCATCCTTGGACCAATGCTGTTTAATATCTTTATCAATAACTTTCACTCTGCTATTCCTAATGCCAAAGTCATGCAATATGCAGATGACTCTACACTTGTCTGCTCTGCCTCTAACTTCTCTGAACTCTTATCTAAAACTCAGACTGCGTTCTCAACTACTGAGATCTGGATGTGCCAAAATCACCTTTCTCTCAATGCTAACAAATCTAAAATACTACTATTCACTCCCTCAAAAATTTTCTCTGTTGATAAAAATTACTTCCAAGTCCTTAGCCAAAACAACTCTCCGATTGAAGTTGTTCCCTTTGCCAAACTACACAGTATAACTACAGACAAACACCTCAAGTTCGACATCCAAATTCAGCAAAATATAAAGAAAACCCACCAAAAACTAGGTATGCTATATAGGAACAACCACTTCCTTGCTACTTCTACCAGGCATACTCTGGCCTCCTTTTACCTCCTTCCCTCCCTTCTGTATGATGCCCCACTACTAATTAACCTATCCTCTTCCATCACTTCCAAACTTGAAAGCTGTTATAACAACATTTCTAAATTTGCCACCAAAACCAAACATTTCATACATCACCGTGTTACCCTCCAATCCCTCAACTGGTTAGAATTTACAAATTACCTGGACTTCCTCCAGTTCACTACAGCACATAGACTAATATTTAATCCAACCAAATGCCCATCTCTAACCAACATCCTTCCCCCATACACCCCAAACAGAACTCTCAGATCTGAACACCAAAACTTGATTACTATCCACAAACCTAAACATCCTGCTGGACAACTTCTCCTCTCCTTCTTAGGTAAGAAATGGAAATCTCCCTTCCACACTAAGGACAATGTCAACTACAAACAACTTCAAATCACAGCTTTACACCTACCTCTCCTCCAAATGGAAATGTAACTGCATTCTCCCTACCTAGAACTCTTTAACAAAAGCCCCTGAGAGGGTATTCTCCTGGTTCCTAAGCACCTTATAGATGGCTATAACCTTCTATAGCTAATTCCCATATGATCTCTCACACTCTTTAAATATTGTAAATAGCTTTTGACTTTGACTTTAACTGTGTGAATTTGTTAAAATGTATCTGCACAATATTTTTCCACTATGAGCAGCATTGCTCACACTTTGTATTATTTGATATGTATTTGTAGTTGTACCCTATTTTTATTGGACTGCTATATTTACTGTAATCTGTTTCATGGAGCTTTTCTCCCCGGGCCTCCACTGAAAATGGGCTCTCTGCACCCAGTGGACTTCCCCGGTAATCAAACTGGAAATAAAATAAATAAATAAAAAATATACCTTTTGTATTTTTATGTGACTACACCTTTCGTGTGTTTTATTGAATAAATTCCTGGATAAACTGTGGGTCGGCTTTTGTACCTGAACCCACTGCTGCTGGTTTTGTCATTTGGAGTTTGTGTTGCCTACTACCTTTTCAAATGCCCAAAGTGGGACATTTTTCCCAGAAATGTCAGATTTTGCAGGACAAAACATACCATGACCAGTACAAAGGATAGAACTTCACTTTCTTGCCAAAATAAAAGCTTATTCTTGCAGCATGTGAGTTGCTTATGCTATTTCCTGCAACATTTAGGAGTTTCAGATAAAAAAGTAACTGTTTTATATAACTATTAAACAAAACTTAGGAAATATTTTAGTCCTAAAATCTCAGCACATTTGGCATTTTTTTGATTTTTTTGCAGGACACAACTGCCCAAAGAGGGACTGTCCCTGGCATAGTGGAATGTGAACTGTTGAAGGAAATGTTTTTGAGAAGGGGTTATTCTAACTCACTTGTGAATGAGGTCTTTATTAAGGTTTTGAATAAGAGGGAGAAAGGTTATTTCAAGGCTATCCTTAATCGGGATGTGGATAAAACTTGTTTGATCAATATACCCAATGTTAACAAAGAGAACAATAGGACCATAGGAGTAAGTTATGGAGATTTAGCTTGCATTACGACCTATTATGGGCCCAATTAAATAGTCATTGAAGTGAATGCTGATGACACAGATGACTCGAACTTGGTCATTGTGGACCAGAATGGAACTGAAAGGGCCGTAGGAGTAACACAGTCGAGATCAGCTCTAGTTATGACCTATAATAGGTCCAGTAAATTAATTATGGATATCTTATATAAGAATTGGGTAATTATTGCATCCTGTAACAACATTCGATAATGAGTGGGTGAGAGACCGAATGTTATATACAGAAGAAGGACGTTTAAAAATGTCCTTGAATCTTGTAAGAGGGGACCTATGACTGGTTACATGAGGAAATGTGGGGCTTGTTCATCTTGCATACATATTCTTGAGGGCTTTTCTTGCATTATCAATGGGGCTAATATAGAACTGTAAAGGAAGACCACATGACAAACTGAAAGGGTGGTATACTGTGCCCTATGTATGGTTTGTCCCACTTTCTACATCGGGAAAATGGAAATGAGATTAAGATGTAGGATATATGAGCATTTAAGGGACATTAGGTTAGGCAAAGAGACGAATGCTCTCGCTAAACACTGTAAGGAGTATGAAGGGCATGATTTTAAATTTACGATAATTGATGTTTTAGACATAGACCCAAGGGGTGGCCCCTGGACCCTACAACTGAAGGAACAAGAGGCACTATGGCAGATTAAAACTAATGTGATAAACTGGCTGGGTATCAATGGTGCTCTATCCTTAGCCTGTTTCTTGAAGTTAAAAGCATTAAATAGATAAATTAATTGATATACATTTTTTTACATATATTTATATAACTTTACATTTTATATGTACATATGTATATGTTTATTAATAGCATTTTTACCTATACTATTTTGACAAGGGCATGATTTTTGGGGATTGGTGTGCTATTTGCTGTACATTTTAGTGTGTTTTTTATCATGACATGGATTCTGTGATTGAATTGTATTGCAACTATTGAATATTTATGATCTTTATGAATAGCCATTATACAATTTTATTCTATTTGTTCAATGTTAATTGGGAGTAAATCTGTTTTTTTTTAAATTGAGCTCAGTAACAGTTTTCTAATTTCCTTAAAAAGTCTCTGATTCACTAGAGACAAAATCGCTTGGAATACTGTTTATACCTTTTGTATTTTTATGTGACTACATCTTTTGTGTGTTTTATGGAATAGATTCCTGGATAAACTGTAGGTCGGCTTTTGTACCTGAACCCACTGCTGCTGTTTTTGTCATTTGGAGTTTGTGTTGCCTACTACCTTTTCAAATGCCCAAAGTGGGACATTTTTCCCAGAAATGTCAGATTTTGCAGGACAAAAGATACCTATGACCAGTACAAAGGCTAGAACTTCACTTTTTTGCCAAAATAAAAGCTTATGCTTGTAGCATGTGAGTTGCTTATGCTATTTCATGTAACATTTAGGAGTTTCAGATAAAAATAACTGTTTTATATAACTATTAAACAAAACTTAGGAAATATTTTAGTCCTAAAATCTCAGCACATTTGGCATTGTTTTTATTTTTTCGCAGGACACAACTGCCCAAAAAGGGACTGTCCCTCGCATAGTGGAACAGGTGGTAACCCTAAGCTGAGATCTTACTTAGAAGAATCTGAAGGTATAGAATACAGAAGAAATTGCATGTATCTTCTTCCGGTGTCTGAATCGAAATTGCAGGATCATACCTGTGATACTAGATCGCAGAGCAATCTGGACAATGTTCCTGTTGAAGGACATGTCTCAGTATCTATTCCCATTCCTGATGATGTCCCAGATGTCACTGAAGTTGAACATTCATCAATGACAGTCCCTGTTGCTAAACTCAGTTCTAATTTTTATGTCACATGATCATGTCATATTTCTAGACCTAGTGTAAAATACACAGCAACCTGGACAAGATAGCTTCACTTGTAATTAGTTCTGTATAATTGCATGTCAAAGGATTATTGTCATTATTACTGTGCAAACTGTAGCAGCTGCAGCAGTCACTGGTAAACCCCAGAACTTTCCAGCAAATTCCAGAGTTCACACAATCTCAGTGAAGCATAAGAGTTAGTCAGCAAACTCAAAGCATGGGCCTCAACCTAGTTTCATTGCCAACTGTCATAATTGTGGTGGAAGTCATGAATTTAAAAGGAAAAATGTTTAGCTTTCGGTCATTAATGCCACAAATGCAATAAGTAGAATCATTTCAAGAGGTTTTGTAAATCAAAAGGCCCACATTCTTTTATTAAAAGGGAACATTTTAAGAAATTAGTTGATCAACTGGAGAGCTGCAGCCCTACTCTTTATGTTGATGGTGTGTCAGTGCATCATGAAACAGTCAATGCAGTAGATTTAAGGGCAAATAATGAAGTATTTTGTACTGTTCAGATAAATGGCAAAGTGCAATGTTATGTCAGTAGAAACATTTGCTAGAGTGTCATGGTGAAAGGCTTGATTTGGCAAGATGTGCAAAGCTTGTTCCTTATGGAGGTGAGGAAATTCAAACCGAAGGCTGAGTAGTGCTTTCATGTTACTCTGCTGGAAGAAGCTACAACTTGTTATTCTATGTGGTGAAGAGGCACATCCAGTCATTATTAGGGCTCAGAGAGACAGTTTAGAGAAGCTTCCAGCTGTGTACTCTATGATGTTAGACCTAGATGTCAGTCCAGTTATCAGGACAACACAAAAAGTTCCAATAATCATGCAGGACAGAGTCAAAGCCAAGCTAGAAAAATGGTGTGACAAGGTGTGGTTGTCCTGTTGCAACTCCAACTGAATGGGTAGCTTCCATGGTGGCAGCTCATAAGAACAGCTCAGATGACATCAGAATATGTATTGATCCACGAGATTTGAACAAAGCACTAAAAAGACCTCATTCTCCAATGCGCACAGTTGAAGAAGTTGCAGCTCTTTTGCCAAATGCCACTGTTTTTTCTGTCTTAGATTCAAAGAGTTCATTTTGACAAATTCAGCTTGACAAGAAATCCTCATTGCTCACTATGTTCAGTACTCTGTTTGGAAGGTACAGATTTGTAAGAATGCCATTTGGGATAAATTCTGCAAGTGAAGTCTTTCAATGTGCAATGGAGAAAATTTGTTCTGGGTATTCTTGTGCTATTATAGTGCATTACATACTAGTAGGTAGTCATAGTGAAACGGGGTATGACAGAAACCTCAGAAAAGTTCTGGAAAGGGCACATTAAGTGAATCTTAAAGCTCAATCCACAGAAATGCAAATTCAGACTACAAGAAGTTACTTATGTTGGTCAATTATTTACTAATACAGGCCTACAACAAACAGCCATTCTTGAGATGCCAGCACCAGACAATGTTGAAACCCTGCAACATTTTCTTGACATGGTTAACTATTTAGGAAAGTTCCATTCCAGACTAGAGCCAACTTTCAGCACTGCTTAGAGAACTGACATGTAAAGATGTATCCTGGTCTTAGTTAGTGCAACACCGAACAGCATTTGATGTTCTGAAACAGAGAATTGCTAGTCCACCAACTCTCAGATACTATAATGTTCACAAGCCAGTTACGCTTTCATGTGTTGCTTCGAAATTTAGTCTATGTGCAGTCATTCTACAAGAGGCTCAATCTGTTGCCTATGCATCAATAACTCTTACCCAAATTGAGATGCAGTATGCCCAGATCGAGAAAGAGCTTTTGGCAATTGTGTTTGCATATTCGAAGTTCTATGATTATGGTAGACCTATCCAGATCAAAGCAGACCACCAACCTCTATTTTGAGTAATCCTATGCATTTAGCTCCAGCCAGACTGCAACATATGATGCTGAGATTGCAAAAGTATAATTTCAATCTTGTCTACAAGAAAGGCAAACTTCTTTATCTTGCTAATACATTATCCAGATCGCCCAGAAACACCACAGAACAGCATAAGAATGAGAACCTTGATTTTGAAGTCATAGAAGTGAGAAATCTTTCTTCCACACATCTTGATGAGCTAACAGATCACACAGCCACAGATCCAGTATTACAGAGGCTCAAGCACTTTATCAATCAAGGATGGCTGTCAAAGCAATCCAGTTTACCTCAAGAAGTGCAAACTTATTTTCCATACAGAGATGAGGCAGTCTGACAATGGTATCATTATGAAAGGTCTGAAAATAATTGTTCCAAAGTCCTTGCAACAAGAGTACATTACTATCTTGCATTGTGGTCACCCAAGAACTGACTCTACCAAAACAAGGGCAAGAGAGCTAGTATTTTGGAATTCTATGTCACAAGACATCGAGAGAGCACTTTCATCTTGTTCCATGTGTAATAGTACAAAGCCATATCAACAGAAGGAACCACTTCAGCTAAACCAGATTCCAGAACTACCTTTGGTCAACAGTAGCCATGACTTCTTCACGTGGAATGGTCAACATTATTTGGTGTTAGTAGACTCTTACTCTAGTTGGTTTGAGATTGATTTACTTCCTAACCTAGCATTCAGTACTGCCATTATCAAGATGAAGCATCATTTTGCAGTACATGGGAGTCCAGAAAAACTTATTTCTGACAATGGCATGCAATTCACATGCCAACAGTTCAAAAGATTTGCTGAAGAATGGGACTTTACTCATGTCACGAGTAGCCCTGTCCCTGAGTACCCACAGTCAAATGGTTTGGCAGAACGTGCAGTTCAAAATGCAAAACAATTACTAGAGAAGTCAAAACAAGATAATAGTGATGCTTTCCTGAATCTCTTGAATCTCAGAAATGTTCCTCATGATAAACATCTTGGCTGACCTGCTCAGAGACTTTTGTCGAGACAAACCAGAACCACATTACCAATCAGTAGACAATTGTTGGTTCCATGTGTCAAGAACAACAGATCAGTGAAAGCCAATCTGTTGAAGAAGCGTTTAACCCAGAAATCCAGCTATGATAAAACCAGCAAACCACTCAATCCATTACTAGAAGAAGTAGTAAGGATGCAGACATCCAAAGGTTATGACCAGTTTGGTGTCATGAAGAGTATTTGCCCAGAGCCGAGATCATACTTTGTGGCATCACAAGGAGCAGACTTCAGGTGGAATCGAAAGCATTTGATACTGGTGTCTGAGCCTATACCACAACACATAGCCTGTAAAAAAGATTCTTTATCTCAAAGTGAGTTGTCTGGTGTTCCAATTCCAGAGGAAGTTCCAAAGGACATTCCCATTCCTGTGATGAATCCAGAAGTTCCTGATTTGAGTTGTTCACCGAAGACTGTCCCTGTTGCTACATTTAGTCCAGATTGTTATGTTATGAGAGATGGTCATATCTCTAAACCATGCAACAGATAACAAGGCAACTTGGACATGAACATTGTGTTTTGTTTCTAATGTTTATAGCAATGCATGTCTGACTCTAATATTGTTTTTCAAAGGGCAATCTTTTTAAGAGGGAGGATGTAGATCAATATGTGTGTATGTACCTTTAAGAAGCTATACAAGGGTTTGCACAAATGTATAAATACTGAGCACGTGTGAGCCTAACTGCCATTTTGTAGTAAGCTGTTGAAATGTAAGCATGTATATATATAAAGGTCTGTCTGTTAACCAGTTTGTTTATATTTTATGAAGCTGCTATTCATCCTGATGTGCTTCTATGTATTAAAGCATCTAAAAAAAATACCTCACCTGCTTGTCCACTATGATAAAGAGAGATGAGCAACAAAGACCTAGCGGACCCACTTGGTGTTCTCTGTAATCATAGCTTGAGGACTGGCTATACTCCTGCAAATGCTGGACCCAATCCAATTTGGCTTCGTTAAGGGTAGATCATGCTTATTAAACCTGGTAGATTTCATTTGAGAATGTCACTAATGCCATGGATGAAGGTAAAATGGTGCACACAGCCTATCTCAACCTTGCCAAGGCTTTCAACACAAATTTGACACAAATTCCCCACTCTGACATCATTGAGAAACTCTCCCATATAGGGATTAACCATTCCACTACTAGATGGGTAATCACTTGGCTCACTGACAGAACACACTCTGTCATAATTGGTGACTCCACCTCCACCAATAGACCTGTCACCAGTGGAGTACTACAGGGGTATGTACTTGGCCCTTATTGTTTGCCTTCTGTTTCTCAGAAGTCCAGGCCAAAGTAGATGGCCTTTGGTTCACCAAGTACACTGACTGAAAACTGGGAGCAATCACGGAGTCCCCCAACAATGTCAACATATTACAAGAAGGGCTAACAAAAAGAAATGATTGGTGCCAAAGTCGTGGTCTAAAACTAAATGCAAAAAAGCATTATTATTCCCTTTGGCAAAAGAGTATTCCCTACAAATTACAATATTGATAGTACCCTCCTAAGTTCAAACCCAGTGGTGCGAGAGTTGGGAACACAGGTTGAAAGCAATCTGAACTTTAATCACCAAGTTTCCACAGTGGTAAAGAAAGCCTTCTGCTTAGCACACTTCATAAGCAAGGGCATAACATCCAGGTTGAAGGATGTTATAAGTCCACTGTACTCAACCCTCATCAGACCACTAATAGAGTTTAATGCACCCTTTTGTTTGTACCTCACCAGACACCTGCAGCAGCTGGAGAGCCCTCAGAGATTTTTCACTAAGAAAATACAGGGACTCCAAACCATGACCTATGTGGACAGGCTGAAAGCCCTGTCATTTTACTCTGCATATTATAGGCTGCTGAGAGGTGGCTTGTGCCTGGCCTATAAAGCAATCTCCAGCCCTGACATAGTGGAAATGCTGCACATCTGCAAGTCAAATGGCACAAGAGTCACTTGCTCTAGGGATCTCAACCTAGCTTGTGACATTAACAGAACAAGCTTCTCCCAAAGACTAATGCTTCTCTGGAATAGAATTCCTATTCATGTAAAACAGAGCTGCTTATTTGCCCTATTCAAATACAACCTACATAACTGAATGGGAGCCTGCACATTTGTCCTTAGTGTGGCACCCATGTCTCTCACGGATGGGGTTTGCCAGTGTTGATCACAGACCTGCTCTGTTCATAAATTTGTTCTAAGACCTACTAAAAAAAAAACACATGGGGAAACTTGGGATTAACATGGCTAGGCTTGTAAAGGCTCTAGGGCTGCTAGCCTAGTAACCTGGTATGCTATGAACCTATCATTTATTTCTCAAAGAGGGAGGATGTAAATCAGAGTGTGTGTCATGACTTTAAGAAGCATTTCAAAGTGAGGGCACGTGAGTATAGAGACGTGCAGGTAACAGTTACATTTTGACCGAACAGACAGAGTGTTAACATATACGAATGCAGTAGTCAGTATGTTTGTTAGTTTCACTTAGACTTGGAATTGTCACTGAATAAGCATAAACACTTACAATGGGGCATTGCCGATTTTAAGTTTTGTTTGGAAGTGCAAAGAGTGCTGAAGGGCTTAAAAGTTAACAACAAACCAAGTGGCATATTTGGTTCAGCATTTTTAAATAAATGGAACCAGGTATCTGAAGAAACCAGCTTAAAGTTAGTAGAGCTTCTTAAGGAACATCAGGAAGAAGAAGAAAAGAAGCTGGGCAAGTGGATAGAATGTTTACTGGACAAATTAACTTTGGCAGCTCCAGTTCAAGAAATTCAAGATTTCTTGAATAAAATGCAAGAAAAGTTAGAAAAATTAGGTTTACTATCAATAGATCTGAAGTCATTTGGTCTAAAGTTCATATGGTCAACAAATATGGTTGACACATGAATATTAAGTAGATCATTTGGTCGACAGTTCATTTGGTTGACAGTCTGTCGACATTATGTTGACAACAGTCAAGGATTTCCCTTGTCAGCACTGTTGTGCGACCTCAGAGTTGTAATATATAAGTAGGGGGATGTGGGGTGCAAGGGGCACAGCTCCCCTGCAAAAAACATTAGTGTTATTTGCATGTGTCTGTCGACCATTTGAACGTCAACGTTATGAATTCGATCTTTTGAACTTCAGACATTATGATTTCGACCAAATGAACATTGACCAAATGACTTTAGTTCTTTTGATAGCAAACAAAAAAATTAAGTTATTTTTTAAAACTTAAAAAACAGAAGAAAATCAATTACATACAATGAGAATACTGGCAGTACTACCTTAAATGCTAGACAGGAAGTGGAAGAGGGTTTCAGGGGAAATACCTCAACACAAGGAACTGTTGAACAGTCTGTGGGGCAAGCATTCATTGATAGAGAAGTGCAAGATGACAATCGACAACAGCAGCAGGGAAATGATTGTTTTTTATTTCCCAGACACTCCAAGAGAATAGAAGAGTGGCAATACAAGCAAAATCAACCACAGGGAGAAGCCAGCAGACATATAAGACCAACACCAGAGCGTAGAGGCAGAAACAGTCCAGCAGGCAGAACCTGGTCAATGGTGGAGGAAATGTCGAACCAGGCAGGGATTTATCCACTTTTCCAGACAGGGAACAACCAGCAGTCGAACAGGCAAGCCAAAGACATTTAAAATATTCAATTTGTCGAATAAATAGTTGACAATACATGAAAAACAAGTTTTAAGTAAAGGTCTTTTGCTTATTCCATCGGGATGATCTGATATAGTTAAAACTATTATAGACTTGAAAGATTTTACATGCAAGTTAAATTTAAAACTGTTATTTGGTCATGAACAGGAATATGTAAAGAGTGACTTTAAAGTACTGTGTGTGTTTAATCCACGACTTCATGCTGCTATTAAAGCCTTTAAAGATATTTGTGAAGTAGAAATTAGAAGTTTGTTGCAACAAAAAAGTAAAGGAAAGTATTACAATTTAACCAAAAAGCAAAGAGAAAGTTTTGAAGCTTTAAAAAGTGATTCTTCCATGAGAATCATGAGAGCAGACAAAGGGGGTCCATGGTGGTGGTAAATACAGTTGATTATTTCAATGGTGTATATGAACTTTTAAAGGATGTGCATTCATACAAAAAAGTGACAAAGTTGGAAATAAACAAAGCATATAAATATATTGATGCATGATTGGTAGATCAATTGGACAAAGGGGTTATTTCGGAGATTATGTTTGAATTTTTTCAGGTGAATAAACCTAAGGCTGGGTATTTCTTTGGAATACCCAAAGTGCATAAAAATGAGCAGAATCTGCCATATAGACCAATTGTTGCAGCCAGGCCATCCAAGTTAGAGCCCCTATCTAAATTTGTTGTCAGGGCCCTATTTAGGTTGGTACAAGGAACCAAGTCATTTATTAGAGATTCAAAACATTTTTGGATAAAATAAGAAATTTAGAGATAGACAAAGATGACATACTAGTAGCAATAGATGTGCGATCCTTGTACACCTGCAACCCTCATGAAAAAGGTTTGAAATGGGTAGGTTATAGGTTAGTTGAAAGTCAGCAATTTGAAGTAGGGGAAAGTAAGTTTATTTTGGAAAGTATAGAACATATTTTGTCTTATAATTTTTTCATTTTTGAAAATGATTTATTTTTACAGACAACGGGGGTAGCTATGGGGACAAGAATGGCACCCAATTATGCCAATTTAGTTATGGCTTATTGAGAGACAAATCTCTTTCCCCAAATAGCAGGGTACAACAATCTTTTATGTTATTACAGATTTATTGATGATTTGTTTTTTGTGTGGAGGGGCACAGAAGGTAATTTAAAGGATTTTGTCAAAGAAATGAATGACAGCACAAGTTTTTTAAAATTTTAATTGGAATATATTTTTTTCAGGATTAGTTATTTAGACTTAGACATCATTAAGGAACAAGGATAACAGACATTAAGTACAGTTATAAGTTACAAGAATGTGGCTAGCAATAGCTTACTTCATTACACTAGCATGTACCCTACGTACCTCAAACATAATATAGTGAAGGGGCAGCTCATTAGGGAAGAGAGACTCACAAGTGATGCTAGCAAAATAGATAGATTTGTGGGAGAATTACATGAGATGATCAAGCATAGGGGATATCCCAGTAAGATAGTTAGCAATTTATTAGGATTGGAAGTTGCAAGAAAAGAGACTAGGGAAGGAGAAGAAAGGGAAAAGCAGGATAAGAATTGGCACGCGGCCAAGTGGCCATGCTGTTAATCTTCACAGGGGACAGTGAAGTTATCAAAGGAATTATTAATAATAACTGGAGGATTTTACCAGCAAACAAAGAAGTTAAGGCTGCAGTGGGAGAAGAACCCATATACATTAACAAACTAGGAATTTTAAAGAGATTCTAGAAAACAAACATGCACCCAGTAATAGTAGAGTTAAGGGTATGTATAAGTGTTTAGGCTGCAAACAGTACAGATTTATAGTAGAGGGACCGTATGTAGAAGTAGGTACCTATGAAAAAACTATTACAGTGCCAGGAAGTTTTACATGCAGTTCAGAATTTGTGGGATACATGGCAAAGCGCCTAGCATGTAATTCCTTCTACACAGGAAAAACCAATAGAGCACTGAGAAGGAGAATGTATGAACATTATTATGGACTAAAAAAGAAAGATTACAATAATGCATTGTTCAAACATACATTAGAATGTTCCAAGTGCTCAAATTTTTTGTTTTCAGTAACAGACTATGTTTCTCCTGATTTTAATGGGGACAAAGAAAGAGAGCTTGAATACAAAGAGCTTAAATGGCAGACTCTGCTCAATGCTTATAACAAACCTGGTCTTGGTAGTGGGGTGAATTATAAAGCAGAAAAGCAAAGTACAATACATGCAAGTAGAATTGTAGTTTTTATAAGTGTCTTATAGTAGTGTTTTTAGTTTATGTTATTTATGTTATTTGTATAAAACATATTAATTGGTTAATTGAATAGTAATTTTTGTTACTGAAGGGTATTTAAGTGTTTGCCATTAGGATTATGGGTGTTTCTGATGAAGGCCATTTTCATGGCTGAAAGTGCTTAAAGCCTGTATTTGTGTCAATAAAGGAAGTTTTCTTTGGGATTCACCACTTAGCAGCTTTGGATTTTATTGCAACACCTTGCAAGTGTTTTTTGTATGTTTGTTAGTTTGTTTAAGTTTAAGTTAGTAAGCATGAAACCTGATGAGTTTGTATGTAATAAAGCTGCTTAAAGCAAACCCACAACCATTCGTCTGTTTTATCCTGACTAGATAAGCGGCATGGTGTCAGAAGTGGCATGCCTGAATGACAACATATACTCTACAGTTTATGTTTCTGTTGGCAATATTACTGCTGTTACCTATCCAATACATATCATTTACTGTGCAATGAAATATCATGACACAAGTCAGCATTTTTTATTCATTAATAGGTAGATGAATATAAATAATACACACAAAATTACCTCCATGTAGCTGTTTGTCAAGCACTGCAAGCTGGCTTCAGGAGCCTGTCCCAAAACAGGACATTGTTATCTTGGAACTGTTATAAACAAGCTGCTATGGCTATCCTGCAGCTGCAGAGAATACAAGACAGTACTGCTGGTATACAGCATATACATTATACATACATTATAACATAGTTCCTCTATTATAACTAACATAAACAACAAATACCACTGTTGACTTACAGACTGAAGGCAAAAACAGATGAAAGCATTTTCCAAAAAATACATAGTAATGTACTTGCTCTGTTAAATAAGTGTGTTTCAAATAATTATATCCACTAAAAATACAGGATTCCGAATCTTTTTCCTATTACAATATCTTTGTTTCTCAAAAAATATTTTATTTTTCAAATACATTTGAATGAATTCCATAGTATTCATACATAACGTCTTAAATAACTATGTACACTATTTACATTAGCCTGACACTATAACAGATCTTGTATACAGTTACTTTATAAGTATGTCCAATCCATTATCAGAGTGTCTGATCAATTATTGTATAGTGTCAATCAGTGCTAAGACTTCTCCTCAAGGGGTGTTGATAAATGGCTTTGGATAAATTCTTAGTTCTTTAATTTTAATTTCCAATAATGCTGTGGTCTTCACTAGGCTGTGGAAGTCTTCCAAAGCTGGTATTGTGTTTGTATTCCATCTTCTTGTTATACATGTCCTTGAAATTGCAAGTATAGTCCATAGTAGATACATGTTTGACCTATTCAAAGACCTTCATTCCATTTAATAATACAAGAGTTTTAGTTAAATAAAATGATTCATTAAATAAAGTTTGTAGAAAGTTATTAATACCATTCCAAAATGGCTTCATTTTAACACAATCAAAGAAAATGTGGTTCCAATCTGCATTGTATACTTGCTCACATCTCCAACATATTCCTTTTATGGAAGAACTAATTTTACTGATTCTGTCTGGGGTTAAGAATGCTCTGTGCAAGCATTTCCAATTAAAACTTCCCAGTATTGTGTAAAGGATATATATTTTATCGATAATAAGATATTTGTTTTAATATCTTCAGTTAACTGTATTAAGAGTTCTTTTGTTATATATTTCCAATATCAGCGTTTGGGTATTGTTTTACAGTTTATCAATATTTTTGCAACATTTTGAAATACTGTTTCCCATGTCAAAGTTATTATATATGATTTCATATATGTATTTTGTAAATTTAGGTATTTCTTTAAATGAAGAATTGTTAATTATTCTACTTAAATCTTACGAATATGACAGAATACTATGCAAAGTTGGCCAGTCCTGTTGTGGAATTTTGTATGTTGTTTTTATTACTTGCATATCTAAAACTTTTATTTCTTTGATACATTGGAGCCAACAAACAAATCCTTTCTGTTCCCAAGAATTAATAATGTCTCTATATATTTTATGTGGAAAATTCTTTGTGATTATAAATTGTTTTAAAAGATTAAACCAGATTTTTAAATCTATATTTGCATTAATAATTTTCCTAAATGAGTCAATGTAATAATTAATCGTATGAGTTTTAGTGGGTTAAGTTATGTTATATTGCATACTAATACATAATATGTGCCATGGCAAATTGTTTTCATCTATTTGAATTTTTTTTTGTAAATCAAATTAATTTATTGATATTACAGTTAGTAATTCTTTCCAATTTGCAGAGTAATTTGGACTTATCCAATCTGAGTTTTTTTTTAGATATTGATGCTTTTAGATATGTTTCTATATCAGGAAAGTTTAATCCTCCCTGTTTCCATGGTCTGATATGATGTATTAAAGCGATTCTGTTTCTTTTGGGAAACAATAAAAATTTTATTAGGCATGAATTTATTTCTTTAAGTATATTCATTTCTGGTAGCAGTTGTATTGTTAAGGCTATATATAGGATCTTGGATAGTAAAACCATTTTTATTAACTGTAGTCTATCTTCAAATGTTAATATTATTTTGTTCCATTTTTCCACAGAGATTTTACTTGTACTAATGATATTATTGTAGTTTTTTTAGACTAATTCATTATTATCCTTGCATAGCTCAATTCCTAGATATATTAAGGCAGATTCTTGTTTCCCTATGATGTGATCCCCCTTAGTCTGCAGTTCTTTTTTTTTATTTAAAAATAAAAATTTTGATTTCAATTTATTGAAATAGAGTCCTAAAGTCATGTGAAATGTGTCAATTAATATATTTAATTTTTCTAATGTCTCTTTTGTATTAGATAATGCTAATAATATGTCATCAGCAAATAGTATTATTTTAGAATTGTATTGTTCATAAACATCTATTCCTTTGATTTTTATATTGTTACGAATTGAATCTGCCAATACTTCAATAGCCAGAGCAAATAGAATCGGTGACATGGGACATCCTTGTTTAGTGCCTTTTGTTATATGTGTAGATTCAGATGTAAAAGGATCTAACTTGACATACGCTACATTATTTGCATATATATTCTTTAGGAGATGAACAAAGGATGCAGGAAATTCAAATAGCATTAGGATTTTGAATAAATAGTCTCAATTTAGGGAATCAAAGGCTTTCTCTATATCTAAGCCAATTATGAATGTTTCTTTATTTTCTTTATTAACATAATCTATAAGAGAAATTATCCTTTTAATGTCGTGTGTGTGTGTGTGTGTGTGTGTGTGTGTGTGTGTGTGTGTGTGTGTGTGTGTGTGTGTGTGTGTGTGTGTGTGTGTGTGTGTGTGTGTGTGTGTGCGTGTGTCTATGATATATAAATCCAGTTTGATCATTATTTATTGTTTTGGATAGTGGTATTTTCATTCTGTTAGTTAATATTGTCATAGATATCTTGCAGTCATTATTTAATAATGATATAGGTCTATATGAGGTACAGACGTTTGGGGATTTGTTTTCCTTTAGGATTGGTGTGATTAAGAAATATCTCCAAGACGGTGGTATTAAAGCTTGCAACTAAATTTCTAATAGAGATTTATGGAAGTGGGATAGTATCTTTGAAGGCAAAAGTTTATATAGTTCCATAATTATGCCATCTATACCTGGAGCTTTATTATTTTTACCCTCTTCTATTGTATTTGTAATTTCTTTGTAGGATATGGGTGCCTGCAGATCTAGTTTTAATTTTTCTGTTTATATATATATATATATATATATATATATATATATATATATGGTTCCCATTCAGAAGCCTGAAACATCATAAGCCTGAAAATCAAAATCCTGAAACCAAAAGCCTGAAAATTCAGAATCCTGAAAACTCAAAATCCTGAAAGCCCAAAATCCTGAAAGACCAAAATCCTGAAACTCAAAATCCTGAAAACACAAAATAGACATACTGATGTCATTGTGGCTTTGCTATTGTTAGCCCTGTGGTGTTAGGTCATGCGTTGGGGTCAGGTAAGTGTGCGGTTGGTTTTATTTTAGGGTTAGGGGCGGTTTAAGTCAGTTAGGGTTAGGGCGCAGGTTAGGCATGTATGCAATAGTGACAAATATTGGGGTTAGGGGCGGTTTAAGTGAGTTAGGGTTAGGGCGTGGGTCAGGTGAGTGTGCGATAGTGACGGACCTTAGGGTTAGGGTTAGGGTCAGGGTCAGTTGGTAGATATTAGTGTCTTTATAGTGACATATTAGCATTATTTGTGTTTTCAGGATTTTGAGTTTCAGGATTTTGGTCTTTCAGGATTTTGGGCTTTCAGGATTTTGAGTTTTCAGGATTCTGAATTTTCAGGTTTTTGGTTTCAGGATTTTGATTTTCAGGCTTATGATGTTTCAGGCTTCTGAATGGGAACCATATATATATATATATATATATATATATATATATATATATGTTCATGTTACACCGTCGACAACTGACTCCATTGACAACCAGCCCTGTATCACGAATTTAACGAAACCTCACAGCATCGACACTTTAAATAACTGACACTTACTCCATCGACAACGCGCTACACCGACATCGCTTATTACAGCTAACGGGTATTAACATATGTGAGGTAGGGGATGTATTTATAAACTTATGTCACTCAGTCTGACATTATAACTACATCCCCCACTCAACATATGTTAATACCCTTTACCTGTAATACGGGATGTCGGTGTAGCGCGTTGTCGATGGAGTCAGTGTCAGTTATTTAAAGTTTCGATGCTGTGAGGTTTCATTAAATTCATGATACAGGGCTGGTTGTCGATGTAGTCAGTTGTCGACGGTGTAACATGAACCCATATATATATATATATATATATATATACTAGAACATTTTTCATCTAGATTTAATTGATCGATATGTATATTTTCTTTTTGGAAATGTTCCATATAGTGATTTCTATAGGCATCAAGAATGTCACCTATATCCGAGACATTTTTCCCTTTCTTTTCATGGAAGATATTTTTAATGTTATTAGCTTTTTGGTTGTATTTCGATTCTTGTAGATAAATTATGTAGATATTTGGGAGAAGTGTCCAAGGTATTAATTTTTAATTTTTCTAAAGATAAACTAGTTTTATGTGTTAGAATTTTGTTGTATTTATTGGTTAATACTTCTACTTTCTTTTTCATCTCCAAATGATTTTGATTTTTTTTAGCTTTTACTGACAAATGTTTGGATTGTAGATCTAATAATTCAGAATCCCATTCTCTGATTTTTTTATACCAAGGTAGGGTTTCACCATATATGTAAGCTTTTAATGAGTCCCATATCATTATTTTATTTATCTTTGTGGTGTAATTAATTTTTAAGAAGAACTGTAATTCAGATAATAACCAGGGTTTGAACTCTTTAATTTTAGTTATATATGCTAGAATTCTGGAGTTAAAGATTAATGGTTTGTACCCATTTTGAAGTTTTAGTATCATTGAATTGTGGTCTGAAAATGGGCAGGGACTGATTGAGAACTTAATAATTTTAGAGTGTAAGTCATGACCAGCAAATATTTTATTTATTCTAGTTTGGGTACCAAATCTGTGATCTTGATGGGAAAACAACAAATATTTATTTTCTTTAAATTTGCAAGTATCTACAAAATGAAATGATTCTACCCACTTATTTAAAGCTTTTGATACAGCAGATATATGCAGCAGTCTTTTATTTGTAGTTTCAAAAATATAAAATCTCCTCCTCATATTATGTTGCCTTTATAATTAGTGGAAATGAAATCCAAGTGTTTTTTAACGGTTCCTGTTCCAATGCCTGGGAACCAGTATAGATTGGCTAGGGTCCATATTCTGTTATTATATTTAACTATTACTAATGCCACTTTATCTTCATACTTATAAATGTTTTCTGGGTTAATCACATTTGTTTTCCATAAAATTGTTACCCCTTTTGTCTTTGTCTTATAAGTGGGTTATGCCAATATCATATATTCCTTAGGATTTCATTTGTAACTATCATTTGTTTTGAAATGAGTTTCTTGAAGGAAGACAGTTTCTGCTTTGTTCAGTTTTAAATGTTTCAGTAGATTTGATCTCTTGCTAGGATTGTTTAAGCCATTGGTATTTAAAGATAGTAAAGTTAAATCCATCTTAGGTTATTTAGATTATGTATTTTTTGTTTTATTGTGACTATTAAACATTTTCCACTGATAACTATAAAGTATATGTTTGAGCTTTTAAAGGAAATTATCCGTTTTATACTTTGAGTCTTTACCAATAAAGTAATGTTCTGGTCAGGCATACTAACAATGTTATTGTGAAATAAATTCAAATTAATAAATGTTAACAAAACTAAGATCCTCACTAGCCATGGAATGAAAATCATTCCTAATCTGTTGAATAAACCTAAGTCCATCAGATTATCACACATACCTTGACAATCCAGAACATCTGAGCTCCATAAATTAAATTATCATATGAAGAATATTTGTAATAGGAATAAGCACTATTTATATTATTTTGAACAGATATAGTACTATTCTAGATTAGACAGAATTCTAATACAATATAAACGTCTACTTGTTGTATAAGCAATTAATATTTTAATGAAAGATAAGATGACAAGCAATTCAATCATAGTAAAGTAGGATGTATCGTAAATAAAACCTAAATAAAAGATTATAGCACACAGTTATTTAACATATTCATCCTTATTGATGAAGTCTTTCAAAACTTATTACTTAATATAAATAGATTTATTAGGAATTTGTCTTTAAAAGTATTTTTTAAAGATTTAGGTTCCTCAGCACACACCACTGCTTACAAGAAACCTAGTACTTTTATGCCACCCATACACCCGCTAGTTGCTGCGTACAGCAAACTAGTAGAAGATGACCTTTACAGGATGGATGGACGACATGCCTCACGTGACAAGTATAGGTATAATCTTAATTATAAACAACGAGAAGCCCTAGACTCCTTGCGTAATAACAGTGACATTGTTATATGCCCTGCGGACAAAGGGGGAGGGATAGTTGTCTTTGACACAGCTAGATATCAACAAGACATGATGCACATGCTGGATGATGAGAAATTTTATGAACCTGTTTCAGAGACTAGAGTAGACGCTATTATTAATAGGGTACAATCTACTCTTACTTGTTTACTTACGAATGAAGTTATTGACCAAGCATTGTTTGATTTTTTATACGTAGCCCATCCACTGTTACCAATGATTCAGGGTCTTCCTAAAGTTCATAAGGACCCCGTTGTACCACCTATGAGACCGATTGTGGCAGGCAGGGGGTGGTCCACCGAACCCCTCTCCATTTTTGTTGAGGGTCAGTTAAGACCATTGGTTGAAGCCAATAGCTTCATACTCAGAGACACCAAACAGTTCTTGTTGGATCTCTACCAATATGTTAACTCTTGCACATGTGTAGATGATCTACTTTGGATAACAATGGATGTTCAATCTTTATTCACTGTTATACCCAATGTGGAGGGTCTTGAGATGATTGGTGCTTACTTGAGGAGATCAGAATTGCCAGTTAATTTTGATATTGATTTGATTCTCTTATTATTAGGGATCGTTTTGGAATCTAACATTTTCTGTTTTCAAGAACAGACTTTCCTACAGCGAGATGGCGTAGCTATGGGCACTTCTTGTGCCAATAGCTACGCCACTCTAGTCATGGCTGAATGGGAACATAGGTTTCTTTTTCAGGATGAGTTGTACAGAGAATTTGTACCTTTTTATAGGCGTTTTGTAGACGACCTGTTTTTGGTCTGGAGAGGTACATCTGCACAACTTGAAAACTTTTTTAGACAGGTTAACACTACTTTGGGGTTTTTGAGTTTTACCATGGAATGGTCATACACTAGCATCCCTTTTTTGGATGTTTTTGTAGAGAAGTTACCTGGAGGGATAGTCAACACAGGTTTATATCGTAAACCTTGTTACAGAAATACTCTGTTACACCGCTCTAGTATGCACCCTGGTTTTGTTTACAGGAATATTGTTCGTGGACAATCAATGCATACATCAAGGTACATACCATGTGATTCTAATTTTAGAGTAGGGCATGAGGAATTAGAGAAAAGACTAACAGAGCATGGTTACAATACTTTAGACCTTAATGAGGGGATGGACAATATCATTAGCCTCAGAAATAATAGAGCCATGCCTTATTTTTCTGAAGGGGCATCTGGGATCTATACAGTAGATATCAGTGAACAGCATGCCTCGGACATTTTATTAGAACAGAATCAACATGTTACTTTTCCAATTTATTATACCAAAGACATTGGTCCTATTAAGGATGTTTTCATTAAGCACTGGCACGTATTGTCTGTGGATTCCACTGTCAAGGAACTTGTTGGAGACAGACCTAGGTTTGTGTATCGTAATAAGAAGAATCTTAAGAATTTGTTATGTTACCCGAGAGCCAACCCTCTTCGTTCATCAGTACAGGGACCTTATATGGTACCCTGTCATAGATGTAATTTTTGTTCCTATATCCTTGTTGATCCCATTTTCATGTATCCTTTTGGATCTGGTGTGTACACCATTCGTGTACGGGGCAGCTGCATGTCCAAGGACGTTGTATACCTAGCATCCTGTGCAGCTTGTCCGGCTTACTATGTAGGCAAAACGAATCGTGTACTTAGAGACAGGATTCGTGAACATGTTTACCATACAAGGAAGGGCCACCTTTATAATGCACTTGCTAAACATACCCAAGAGGGTGGTCCACATCATCAATTTAAGTTTAGGATTTTAGAACAGATTTCCAGAACACACAGGTGGGGTGATATTGAGAACTTTACGGAAGTCAGAGAGATTAGTTGGATAATTAAATTCAGAGCTGATGTGTCACCGGGACTTAATGGCAAAGTTCCTTTACGCCCACTTTTGAAGTCCAGAAGATTGCGACACTATAAATGAGTTTTATTAGCACATGATTATTGTATTTTTATTTCTTTGATATATTATATGTGCACATTTAGATGTTTTTATTTTTTATATACACCACATGTAGTTTTTAATGCTGAGTTGATTTTAGTATAGGTCTATATTTCTTTAAGGAGTGTTTTCTGTTTTGGCGCCTTTTTGTGTATTTAAACAACCTGTATTAGTGACTTGTTTGTAATAAGGTCTGAAGAAGCTATTTCAGCGAAAGCGCTAACCTTGTCATGTTGCAATAAACCTGGTCTTTATTACTTGAAGAATTTGGATTCGTTATTCTTTGGATTGATGTTCTTTGGCTTATGGGACTTTGCTTGTACGATTGGAACGACTGAATCCCCTTCATTGTTTTGCTCTACGGTTATATTCTTGTTCATTATTTTTGTTTTTGCTGTTTACCGCAGAGCATTCACTCCAGTCAGACTTTTTTCTTATTTGGATAATTTCTTATTATAAAATGAGTGAAATTATAGGTTAAAAACAACAAATTCATTTATTGTGATTAATGATTACAAGTTCCCTTTCCATGGTCATACGTTGCCATTTTATGGCATATACTGAAAGTTTTTAGATTTACATGGCAGCATTCTATTTTGTATAATCAGCAAAGGTTAAACTGAGTGATTATTGTCAATTTAATGCAATTTGTTCAGAATATGATTGTTACATTCTGTGGCATTCCTAGTTCAGGCTTCTATTGTTTCCCTTGAACAACTTTGTCAGTTTGATTTCATGTATAAAACATTAGTTACCTTTGTAACAGTGTATGTATTATGTATGGTCAAGATGGGTTACAAAACCACAATTCAAGTTAAAGCAATGATATGACTTGTTATGCGCATTTACTTATATGAGAAAATCATCATGCTTCACCTTAATGTTCAATATAGTGTGTCATTTATGACAAGTTAAAACAGTAGTGTTATTATACTCAAGCCTATGTTATTAAACTGACTGTCTATTGTCAGTTTAATACTATTTGTTCAGAATATGATTGTTACATTCTGTGACATTTCAAGTTCAGGCTTCTATTGTTTCTCTTGAACAACTTTGTCAGTTTGATGTCATGTATAAAACATTAGTTACCTTGGTAACTGCTTAAGTGTTATATATGGTCAAGATGGGTTACAAAAACAACAATTCAAGTTAAAGCGATTACATGACTTGTTATGCATATTTACTTATATAAGAAAATCATCGTGTTTCCCCTTGATGTTCAATATGGTGTATATAATTTATGACAAGTTAAGACAGTAGTGTTATTATACACAAGCCCATGTTATTAAATCCTGTCTTTAATATTTAAATTCAGCAGACTGCTTCATCTTATATGACAATTATATATTTTATGTCTAGATTTGCTAAAATCATACATTACATAACTATTGTGTGTTTTTTTTTTTTTTTTGACTGTTGCTTAGTTATTTGAGAGACCACAAGCTATAATGCTTATTCTTATTATTAGCTTCTTCCAAGGATATTTATACAGTCCATAGACTTTATATTATGAGTATATTTCCATCCTTACATACACACATATCAGTACTTCAAGCAAGGGCAACAATGCCCATCCAGTTTTGCCAGAATGCCATTCACTAGTTCATGTGGTGTGTTTCCAGGCTGTTCTTAAAATATCCAAACCAATATTTGTCCTGTTCCATTTTAACAGCCTGTTCCATGCAATGGCCACTCTACCAGTGAACCACTCAACACACCTTCCATTCCCACAGATATTTCCATGAAGAAAATCTGATGACTCTCTAGCACTTCCCTAGAATCAGTTATCCCCATAAGCCCAACACGTCCAAGCAAGCTCACCTCCCAGACCACTGCAAAGGGTACTGCACAAGACCAAGTGCTCTTAGTCTTTCACAATAACACAGACTTCCACTCTTTTGTAAGTCCTTAATGTGTTTGCACCAAAATACATTTTAAATATAAAATTGCGCTTGTTATTTATTTATTTATTTTTATCAGGAATCAACTTAATGAGCTAAATGAAGTGTTGGGAGACCAGCAATGTGAGTACATGTGGTTTAAAACAGCCCCTTTATTATATTTTCTTTTTTTTTAAACCAAAAACATAATTTCCGAGAATCATCTCGGAGGCTCATCAGAGCCGTTAAGCATTATCGTCACTCTTTCTCCATAGCAACCTGGGAGTGTCTGCTTCTGTTAGTGCAATGGAAGATTTAGGCATGGGCACCGGGGAGCACGCCGGCCCATTTTAAAACTTTTTTTTCCTGCGCCGGCCCCTTTTAAAACTTTTGGGGGGGATCCTTTTTCTGCACAATCCTGTGACATCATCCTGCCAGGAAATGCATCTAACGCACAACGGAGATGTGATTCATGTGATTGGAGGTTGCAGTCAGCAGATTTGTTTTTAGAATGATCCTTCCCCAACTGCATCTCCATTACGTGCATTGGTGAGAGGCTGCTTGTGATAATCACTAACCCAAGATTGCTTAGTTTTAAAGAGAAATACAACAACTGTGATCTGCTCTGACTGCTAAGGTAAAATTTGCTAATTATTTTATTTTTATTTTATTGATGCATACCAACTCGCCGCCAAAAAAAAAGGTACAGTTGAGCCAGCTGCGTTTGGCGCGCAGTGTCTCAAAAATACAGATTGCAGTTCAAAATGAATAATACTTTTCAAGCAATAAGTAGCTGTTGTCACTTAATACGGGTGTTGGTTAAGAATTTTTTGGGGGTATTTTTACAAATGAACTTGCTTGCCATGTCCTCTCGATGTAATGTTTATTTATTTTCCTTACCTGGTTTATACTGGCTCTAACTTTTAAATATTCTGCAGTTCTAAACATTGCTATGTAGTCATGGCTAGACTCTTGGTTTATTTTATGAGTTCCTTCTTGAAGCTTGTCTTTAATCAAATTGACTTTTGACTTGTGATTCTGAACTTTGGAATGAACTCTGTAGGAGTTAGTAAATTAGTTAATAACATTCTTTTAGACTAACCTTGCTCTGGATTGAATTGGTGTAAATAATGTATTTAAAGTGTGGGAGTATAGGTAGCTGAACTCTGCATTGATTGCCTTTTGCACAGACAGAATCATGTTGCAAGTTTCCCTAATTTAATTTATAGCATGTTTTGATTTAGTAAAGGACCATGCATTTTTTTTTTCAATTAGTATCCCAGTGTGTTGCGTTAGACCATTCTGAGCAGCAAAATATACAAATGAATAAATAAATAAATAAATAAATTAGCATTGCAAAAATAAAGGTAAAATTAGATGCAATAAAATAATATCATGTACTGTTGATTATCTTTTGTTTCATGGCTTTGCTAATTATTTAGTATATTGGTTAGGTACATGTCTTTAAAATCAAACTACTAATACATTGATTTCTTAATACATTCTCAGATTCGCCTTTTTATATCAGATCAGCATCATCTTCTAGATGATAATTCTGCTTTAAATTATTATTAGCAGGTGTTTATTTGAACACTTTGCCACTTAACTCCAGCATTTTAAAATATTAGTTGGTGCTTATTAAGTATTTTTAGCCCAATCATTGCTGACAGTCGGCATCAGATGATATTTTCAGGGTAGTACCAAATGATAGTTTTTGATTAAGTGCTTACATTCTGCCTTTGATTGGATCTAGTGTTATCTGTATTTCTCTTACTGCAGTATATTTGTTTTATATTTGAGTTCAATCTTGATATTATAATTACTGGATAAGATGCCTGACTTGAAATACTTTCATGTTATTTAATTTTCTTCTGAACTGCATAATAATTAGGGGTCTATCCTCCAGGTTATATATTTTGGATAGACTTCCCCCACCTCAGTAAACAGCATTTAATGGAGTATTTCAGCTATATGTGTGACAGCCTCTACTTGTTAGTTCTTTTTGAGATAAATTATCCCAATTGTAAGAAGAGAAGCACTAGAGATTCCTCCTGTGTCATGGCCAAATTTATCCTAATCACATAAAAACCACATTAGGTCTTACCTCAATAAAGGCCACCAGTTCAATCAGTGAAATTAGCATATTCAACAAATATAAATCAATAAGTAAGCAATTATTGAGAGTTTCTCTCATCCTCACATGTAATGCTTTATGGAGACAAAAAAACTGCAAACACAATACTAAAAAGGACAGAAATGTTATTTTGACACTTCTTCGTATCTGTAACTCAGGTGAGGAGACTGGAATGGTTACTCCAGCTGTAAGCTGTTAAGAGATGCAATTAGCAGTTACCAATGCAATGGCGGATTTAGGCATGGGCGCAGGGTCCTTTTATTAAAAGGGAATGTACTTCATAGCACGTATGCTGAACTACCGAGCAAGGGTGATTTTCAAGTTTTGTTTGTGTGTTGCAGTGCTCTGAACAGACTAATCAATTATTCATATGGGCTCCAGCATTCTTTATCAGGGACGTCGGGAGGCATACGCACTGTACTGATTTCAGTACAATGTATTTAGAAGGGGGGTAGCATTTTAAAGTTTTCGCGCTTTAGCATTTTAAATTTTCACGCTTTACTAGTGCACGACAATGACGTCAGCTCATCCAGTCGGAATGGAGCTCACCGCGCATGTCAGTTCAAATGCGTTTTCAAGCAAGAGGATGCAAGCGTTATGTTGGTCAAAGCGGGAGGATGCAAGCGTTATGTTGGTCGAAGCGGGAGGATTTGTTGGTCTCACTGCAAGGAAAGCGGGAGGATTTGTTGGTCTCACGTCAAGGACTGTATTTAGAACCGAGGGGCTGGTGTGTGTGTGTGTGTGTGTGTGTGTGTGTGTGAAAATGCCCCAGGTGGTGTGGTAGGGAATACCTCAGGCTTGAACCCTGTACCTTGTATGCAGGTGTTAAAGACCTGAATTCCCTACCCACCACCATTTGTAAAAAAATTGCATATTTTTGCCTCATATTTAATCTGATCAATATCTGTATCATATCTGTGTTTTTTAAATATTGCAATGCTTGAAATTTGATGGTGCAGTGGTAGCAACGTAGCATTGATGTCTCACAGCTATAGGTTCTTGGGTTTGGTTCTTGGCTGGGGTGCCTTCTTTGTGGGGGGGGGGTCTGTATCTTCTCCCTGTGTTTGTGTGGGTTTGCTTTTGTGTCCTCCCATGTTACAAAGACATGTCTGCATTATTTTTTCCTGGGCCTCTGCTGAGAATTGTTTTTTTTTGTTCCAAGTCAGACTGTCCTGATTAACAAATTAACAGGCATTTAAATTTCAGACTTCAGGTTTCTGAATGTTTACTTCCTTACATATTTGATGGTGCAGTGGCAGTATTGTTGCCTCGCAGCTATAGGTTTTCTGGTTTGATTCTTGGCTGGGGTGCCTTCTGTGTGGAGTCTGCATCTTATCCCTGTGTTGGTGACATAGTAAAACAACTTTTTATTGTAGCAATAAATATATACTAACACAACCTTTTTTATAGCAATTTTTTAAGTTTATGACTATTTGAAATTTGTCCTTATTTTTGGGACTGTAATACCCTGTTATTGGCTTTGTCCAGGTTTTTTGTGCTAAGGTTGACAGCTATGGCAAGAACTGAATTCACTGAATATGTTTGAGGGCTGTATTCCCTCATTACTGGGTTTGTCCAGGTGTTTTGTGCTAAGAGGTTGACAGCTATGGTGAGAACTGAATTCATTAAATGATAGCCATTTAAGTTTCAGTCTTCCTCTCTTTCACAAAGCAGGTGATTTGGCATAGTGGTATGTTGTTCTGATTATTTTGCACAGTGACCTTGGCAGTAAAATGTATGATGGTAACACAGCATTTTATTCTAGCAGCTTTCCAAGATTATACAAGCAATGTTTAATGTGTTCCTGTTATTTGCCCTTTTGACCCACCCCAATAAATTTGGCTTTTTCCAGACTTCTTGTGCTGCGAAGTTGAGATGTAGTTGAGTATTGCGTAGATTTTACAAGGAGCTGAGAGCTGCAGGGGAAGAGAAGTTTAGTGCTGATTATGCTAAGTTGGCTCACATTGCTAGTAGCACAAAATGTTGTGTACTTGCTTTTAATGCAGAAGGTTGTTGGTTCTTCTCCCATAAGGGGTGAATGCTGCTGTACTGAAAGTTAAGACACTAACTATGAGCCTGTTATCAGTTTGCCATCCATTTTCTATTGCAATATTACTAGCTTATTATTAATGTAATTTAGGCAATTTATTCCTCAGGGGCATCAGACACTTTATTTTTCGGTGAAGTCATGAAATATAAAGGTGATTGCTAGCAGCAACCTCTTCATTAGTTAGATTTATTTAACGTGGAATTATTTAGATGACTTTTTTTACTACTTCAGAGATTGTGCATATCATTTACTGATAATGGTGGACTGTAAAAGTTTGACTAGACTTTTATGATGGAAATGTTCTGAATTGGGCAGTTTTGTTTCATTGTTTACTGGAAAAATGTTCAAAGCAATAGGAAGGTGTATCAAAGAGCACATGTATGTTTCATATGCAAGGGGCCTATGATTTAAAAGCAGCCCAGAATTAATTCTTATCCGCCACGGGTAAAATGTATTTTTCTTTGAATGTGGGTTTTAATGTTGTTTCAGTGAATGTGAGTTTCAAGGGCAGAGAAGTTTTAATGCCAAGTTTGTTTAGCAGATGCCTTAGTGTTTGTGCTGTAAAATGCAAAATAAAACTTTCAAATGAAGTTCAAATCATCATAGAAGTAAATCAGTATGTACATTAGTGTTTATGGTAAATGGAGTGAAATAGCAAAGTAATGGATCATTGGAATGGCTGCAGAGGCTCCATTCAACCATGGTTTTGTGAGGGGGAAGGGCGGCAAACTTAGACAGCCCCAGCTGAACTATACCTCCCAACTGTCCAGATTTTCAAAGAATTAATAGATTTTTTTGCTTCTTATTTTTGGTTTGTTCCTCAATTTGTGGTTTTCTGGCAAATGATTTAGGAATTAAGTCACTAAATAATGACACACTAGTTTCAGACTTTATAACCTTCAGAAAAATGCATGCTAAAATAAGACCTGTTCTATCAACTGTCCCAGTTTATACAAGAGCAATTTTTAGTACTGTTTATATGTTCCCTCAATATATTTGGCCTTGTCCAGATTTATTGCATTAACAGGTTGAGAGGTACATGCAAATAAATTGCTTTATAGAATTAGGCATAGCCAAACCTCAACTGTTCTTGATTTTGGCTCAAAATGTTGCTCTTCCCCTAATGATCCCTCCACAAAATAGCAATTTTGGAAGAAAACATAGAGGGTTTACTTTACTTTTATAAATGACTGTAATGATCAGAGTTATACATTACTTTTATTTCAGAAATGCATGTAGATTCTCTAATTTTGTCAGCTGCTCTAAGTTAACTGTGCTCATATTAAAATGGTGTCCCTCCTTTGCCAGGTTCCCAGCTGTATTGTCTGGCAATTTTATATTTTTGCATCACATTTTTGGTCCGTTTTTCATACAATTGCAGTTTTCTGGCAAATTAGTGGCAAATTGTTAAAGACTGAAGTTAGAAAATAATGCAGACATTTCAGTTTCAGATTTCATACCTTTCAGAAAATTCGTACTGATGCAAGACCTACTACTATTCTATTATCTTTCTAAGTTTATAAGAGCAATATTTAAAAAAAATGTCCTTATTTTTGGGCCTTTGCCTCAGTTTTATTTATGAGTTTGTTGCTGTAAGAGGTTGAGAGGTTGTGTGTGTGTGTGTGTGTGTGTGTGTGTGTGTGTGTGTGTGTGTGTGTGGTAGGTAGCATACCTCTCAACTGTCCACATTTTGCAGAATGTCCAGATTTTTGCCCCATATTTTTGTCTGTTCCTCATAAATTTTGTGATTTTCTAGAAAATCATTGAAGGCTGAAGTTGCTAAATAATGACAGACATTTGAGCTTCAGACTTCATGTCCTTTAGAAAAATTCATACTAGCACAAATCCTGTTATTCTAGCAACTTTCTAAGTTCAGGAGAACATTATTTAATATCTGTCCCTGTTTATTTTAGGCTTTGTCCATATTTCTTGCACTAAGAGGTAGGTAGGGGTGTGTGTGTGAATGAAACATCCTAGTTAGTGGTAGCAGGTGGTTAGTAATTTACTCAAGCTCAAAACCTGTACCTTAGTTACAGAAAACAAAAGCATAAAGTCTCTACCCCAACTACCATGCTGCATTTTTCAAAGAAATGACATTTCAGGTTAATTTTCAATTCAAGGAACGGAGTTTGAGTGAATTTATATTATATTACTGAAGAGGCATTACAGCGAATGCCTCTTCATTGACACTAAAAGAGCGAACCGTGAATTACGAGAATGGCCGTAGCTTGGCTGGGGAGGGGGGTAGCAGTTTGAGAGCTGTCAGTACAAATTTGAAAATCCTAACTACACCCCTGTTCTTTATGAATTATTAGAAGTGAATTGTGATGCCTTTTTTAATCCCATTTGGTTGTATAGCAAATGTGGTGTAGGAGGCATGCTGTAGGTGGTTACAGTGAATAGTACAGTAGTACAGTATTACAAAAAGATTAGTTTGTACATAGTATGTTAACATAAATATTATATATGGCTTAAGCAAGATAATCATTCACCATAGTTATAGGATTTATTTGAGAAGAAATTCCTTAAGAGAAGACTGTTACAGGGTAATTGTGGTTTTCATACCTCTCAACTGGTCCTGAGTTTTGCTGAATGTCCCTGATTGTGTTGCATATTTTTGCCCTGTCCCTTATAAAAGTGTTGCTTCAGACCATTCTGAGCAGCAAAATATACAAATGAATAAATAAATTAGCATTGCAAAAATAAAGGTAAAATTGGATGCAATAAAATAATATCATGTACTGTTGATTATCTTTTGTTTCATGGCTTTGCTAATTATTTAGTATATTGGTTAGGTACATGTCTTTATAATCATACTACTAATACACTGATTTCTTAATACATTCTCAGATTCGCCTTTTTATATCAGATCAGCATCATCTTCTAGACGATAATTCTGCTTTAAATTATTATTAGCAGGTGTTTATTTGAACACTTTGCCACTTAACTCCAGCATTTTAAAATATTAGTTGGTGCTTATTAAGTATTTTTAGCCCAATCATTGCTGACAGTCGGCATCAGATGATATTTTCAGGGTAGTACCAAATGATAGTTTTTGATTAAGTGCTTACATTCTGCCTTTGATTGGATCTAGTGTTATCTGTATTTCTCTTACTGCAGTATATTTGTTTTATATTTGAGTTCAATCTTGATATTATAATTACTGGATAAGATGCCTGACTTGAAATACTTTCATGTTATTTAATTTTCTTCTGAACTGCATAATAATTAGGGGTCTATCCTCCAGGTTATATATTTTGGATAGACTTCCCCCACCTCAGTAAACAGCATTTAATGGAGTATTTCAGCTATATGTGTGACAGCCTCTACTTGTTAGTTCTTTTTGAGATAAATTATCCCAATTGTAAGAAGAGAAGCACTAGAGATTCCTCCTGTGTCATGGCCAAATTTATCCTAATCACATAAAAACTACATTAGGTCTTACCTCAATAAAGGCCACCAGTTCAATCAGTGAAATTAGCATATTCAACAAATATAAATCAATAAGTAAGCAATTATTGAGAGTTTCTCTCATCCTCACATGTAATGCTTTATGGAGATAAAAAAACTGCAAACACAATACTAAAAAGGACAGAAATGTTATTTTGACACTTCTTCGTATCTGTAACTCAGGTGAGGAGACTGGAATGGTTACTCCAGCTGTAAGCTGTTAAGAGATGCAATTAGCAGTTACCAATGCAATGGCGGATTTAGGCATGGGCGCAGGGTCTTTTTATTAAAAGGGATTGTACTTCATAGCACATATGCTGAACTACCGAGCAAGGGTGATTTTCAAGTTTTGTTTGTGTGTTGCAGTGCTCTGAACAGACTAATCAATTATTCATATGGGCTCCAGCATTCTTTATGAATTATTAGAAGTGAATTGTGATGCAGTTTTTTAATCCCATTTGGTTGTATAGCAAATGTGGTGTAGGAGGCATGCTGTAGGTGGTTACAGTGAATAGTACAGTAGTACAGTATTACAAAAAGATTGGTTTGCACATAGTATGTTAACATAAATATTATATATGGCTTAAGCAAGATAATCATTCACCATAGTTATAGGATTTATTTGAGAATAAATTCCTTAAGAGAAGACTGTTACAGGGTAATTGTGGTTTTCATACCTCTCAACTGGTCCTGAGTTTTGCTGAATATCCCTGATTGTGTTGCATATTTTTGCCCTGTCCCTTATAAAAGTTTCAAGTTTCTGGTAAATCCTTCAGGATTGCAGTCGGACAGTAAAGCTAACAGAGTTTCCTGCTTATTGCACAGAAAATGTATGTTGTTGCATAATGTTAACTTTTTAAGTGTTCCAGTTTTAGTATAGTAAGTAATGAGCCTGACAGCTTAGTTGTAGTGGTGAAATTACAAGGGAAATCATTAATGACCAAATAATTTTAAAGACCATGCTAAAAGTATAGATTTTCATTGTAAATATAGTATCCCATATTAAAGTCTAAGGAAAGTGGTGGCATTGAGCTATTAAAGCAAACTTCAAGTACTTGCTCTTTCTCATAATGTAACATGCTGAATGGAAACATTTTCTTGTTTTTTGCTTTCAGTTTAGTATGGTTTTGAAGTGAGGAGAAGTAAGATGGGTAGGGACTGCGACTTTATAATTTTGCTACACTGCCCTCTGATTTGTCCGCTGCTGGCAAGGTCCAAAACACTTTTTGCTTGCCTCATTTGATACAGTGCACTACCTTTAGATGATTTTTTGGGTTTTGGACAATTTTTGATATCAGTGTTAAACTAGTTGCAATGATCATTCTGATCTTGATCTAACCAGTCTGGATTTTGTTAAACATTTTCCAGCCTTGTATAGTACAGTTGTGGCAGATTTAGGCATGGGCCCAGGGCATTACTGCAGTTTATGCTACAGAACGCATGTTAACTATGGCAAAATAATTATACAGGGGTAAACAAGTCTGATGACAGAAAGCTGCCCACTGACACTTTGGAAATGTATCAGTATCCCATACATAATTTAAAGAGCTAATGTAAGCATTAAAATAAAATTTTTTTGAATCCAGTCAGCCGTAACCTTTTACACATGCGCCTTTAATTAAAGAGTGCTTTAAAGTGTATCCGATATATTCAAGATGATTGGTCCCTCACAGCCTTTGATATTATTATTGCTAAGTAACAGCAGTGATTTCCAGTGCATTAGCCATTGGTCACTTGATGCCACAGAGGTTTATGTGATAATTCTACATTAGGTATGGCATATGAGTGAAACAGGAGGACTTGCACATAGTAAGTAAAATACGTGCATTATATATCTTTGGTTGATACCCATGCCAGGTAAACCTATCAATCAGAACTGATTATATAAAGACAGTAGTTTATTAAAATGTAAATAATTTGAATAAAAGCCTGATGATGCCTACCAATTTTTCAAAACACTTCATTTAGATTTTTGAACAAACAGTAGATCGCACACTCTGGCCTGGTTAAGTTGTATGTTTTGTCACTGTAAGGTCTGTAGCTCACGTGTGTAATACTTATCTCTGTGTGTGAATATGTTTGTGTGTGTGTGTGTGTGTGTGTGTGTGTGTGTGTGTATATATATATATATATATATATATATATATATATATATATATATACATACATACACACGTACAGTTTTTTTTCTTTTGGCTGCTCCTGTTAGGGAACGCCACAGCAGATCATCTGTGTCCATTTCTTCCTGTCCTCTTCATCTTGCTGTGTCACACCAACCACCTGTATGTCCTCTCTCACCTCAA
Source organism: Protopterus annectens (assembly GCF_019279795.1). Classification (NCBI taxonomy): domain Eukaryota; kingdom Metazoa; phylum Chordata; order Ceratodontiformes; family Protopteridae; genus Protopterus; species Protopterus annectens. The sequence continues at coordinate 1,412,525,068 of NC_056725.1, forward strand.
CCATGAACCTTAACTTAGGTGTTCCTCTTTTCCTCTTACCTGGCAGCTCCATCTTTCTCCCAATATACACAGCATCCCTCCTCAGCACATGTGCAAACCAATGCAATCTTGCCTCCTTAGCTTTGTTTATGAACCATCTACAGACAGAAACAGTTTTGTAAAGTAATTGCAACATGGCAAAGCAGAAAACAGGTCATGCATTCATCTGTCAGATGTTTTACATCCGTTCTATCTTAAGCCTAATTAACACGTGCTGTTGTGGCCATTGCCTAAGTCAGTAGTACTTGACATTGTTTTATTTTGTGCATTAGATACAGAAGCAGTTACTTAGCACTTGACATTGTCTTATTAAGTACATTAGATACAGAAGCAGTTAGTTCTTGTATTGAAATGAGCTGAAGTATGTCAGGAAAAAGTGCTGCCATGTCTTCAGCAGCCAAGCAAGAACTATATCAACAGTCTCTTTTCAAATTTTTCAAAAAGGCCGTAAAACACGGGGAAGGTTTAGGCTCTCAGGGTAAGTCATTGTGGGTGAGAGCAAAGTACAGGATAATGTCCTATTCTCTGGATGATTATATTAGATAGTTCAGATATGTATGACACTTTATTTCCTATGGTAAAGTATTAGTCTAGGATTTTGTGAATTAGGGTGTTCATAACTTTTACTGATTCCGTTTGGAAAGGAAATCTAGTAATGAATGGAAAATGAACTGAAAGGTACTGTACTTTAAAAGTTTGATTTGTTTATATAGCAAGGAAGAAGCTCATGTGTGAGATGAAACATCTTGATAGTCCTTGTGTACTTTGCATTTCTTTGCAGGTTTGCAGGCATCCAGAGTGTAGATGGTGTTTTCCTGTGATTTTTTTTCTTATACTGTTAGGGAAGGTATCACCTACTGATACTTGTTTTCATTTTTGAAACCAGGAGTGATAGAGTCATGTGTTCTTGATGACACAGAAACTACAGTTAATGAATGTAGTGCCATCAAAGAAGTCAGTCATGGTAGTACAATCACTGAAGTCAGCGGCTCAAGAGATAACCTAGAAAGTGAGAGAAGTACCGTAAGTGCAGTCAGTTACTTCACTAAGAAGTATTCAGATGAAATCGGTGATGCTATCTGTTCACTGACAGATATTAGTGAGTACATCACATGTACTAATACTACAGATAAGGAGAAAGTCATTGTCATAAATCATCATAAACAACATGACAGTTTCCATTTTCCACTCAAAGCCTTCACAGACAAAAGAAGAAAATCAGGAAGTTCCCTACGACAATGTCAACTCTCGTGGCTAGACCAGTTTAATTTTCTGGCATATTCGGTGAAACAGGATGGGCTGTATTGTTTAGCCTGCATGTTATTTCCAACACCAGCACAGACAGAATGGGCAAAGTTCTTCATTGAGCAGCCTTACTGTAATTGGAAGCATGCCAAAGCTGATATTCAGTGACACTCTGAATTAGATTACCGCAAGAAATCTGCGGCAAAATTACATGCTTTCAGAATCACACGTGACAATCAAAGTCAAAGAGTGGACTTTGCAATTTCAAATGCTTCACAGCTGCAGGTGGCCAAAAACAGAGCTCTACTAACCTCTATTATAAAGTGTCTGGAGTACTGTGGAAGGCAAGGGATAGCGCTTTGTGGACATAGAGATGACGGCACATCTCACTGTACTACCCACAAAGGAAACTTCAGATCTCTAATTCATTTCCGAATTGACGCTGGTGACAGAGACTTACAAACCCATTTGCAAACATGCCAAAAGAATGCAACATATATTTCAAAAACAGTGCAGAATATATTGCTAGAGTGTATTAAAGAATACATTTAACAGCAGATAATAAAGGATATTAAACTACAGCCTCTTGGACCCTTGTATTCCATCCAAGCAGATAAAATTGCAGATAAAAGCAACTGGGAACAACTTGGAGTTGTTCTAAGGTATGTGAAGAATGGCCATCCTGTGGAGAGATTCATAGAGTTTATTGCCTGTGAATCTGTGACCGGAGAGGAGATCTGCAATAAGTTGGTTACATGCCTAACAAAGTTAACATTGAATCTTGAGCACTGCAGAGCTCAAGGATGCAATGGTGCTGGAAACATGGCTGGAGCACAGAAAGGCTGTGCAGCTTTGTTTCAAGAAAAAGTACCACATGCTATTTTTTTCCATTGTGCTAGTCACCAGCTGAACTTTGTACTTTCAAAGGCTTGCCAAGTTCCAGAAGTACGAATAATGTTAAATGCAGTGAAGGAAGTTGGTTTCTTTTTCAAGTACTCCCTAAAAATGCAAAAATGTGTAGTGGAATCAGTGCAGTATATGAATTTACAGTGAATGTCAAGTGGCCAAAACCCAATAGAAAAACAAAAGCTTAAGTTGCTTTGTGAGACCAGATGGGTGGGGAGACATACAGCCTTTGATGACTTCTATCAAATGTATGAAGCACTCCTTCACTGTTTAGACAATATTGTGAATAACAGAGGATCACACTGGAATGGAACAACTGGCAGATGCCAGTGGACTGCACAGTTCAATTACTAAGACATGCTTTATTGTTTCTTTCCAGTCAGCAAAGTTCTTGTTTGGCTTCACTAAGCCCCTTAGCAAACTTCTGCAAGGATCATCACAAGATATACTGTATGCATATGAGCAAGTCAGCTGTGTGCTTGATGAGCTGCAGGCTATTCATGCAAACATTGAACATGAGTTAAGAATATCTTCAGAGAAATGTCAGAAATGGGGAGCTTCTGTAGTAAGGCTGATTTTCCCCTTCCATGTTTGTGTATCAAACAAACTATGAGGAACAATGCTGATGGACAGACTTCAGAAGTATACTGGAGAAGAGCAATTTTTATTCCCTTTCTGGATCACTTTATTCATGAACTGTCCAGCCGATTCACTACAATGGCAGCAACAGCTATACAAGGATTCACACTTATTCCATCAAACTTGAACAGCTTAACATTAGAAAAAGAGAATTCACTTAAAACTTCTTTTGACTCGCCTTCACCAACAACATTCCACCAAGAGCTCAGACTGTGGAAAAGAACATGGGAAGCTTTATCAGCCAGTTCTGCACTGCCAAATGACTTGAAGCAGACATATTCACAAACAAACGTCAACATGTTCCCAAACATTTTGTTCATATTAAATACCCTGTTGCTCACTCACAACTGCTGGAGTAGAGAGGGCTAATTCAGCCTTAAAACTGATAAAGTCTGAACTCGGGAGTACTATGGGACAAGAGCGCCTTAACAGTTTAGTGCTGCTATTCATGCATAGAGACATCCTGATAGATTATTCTTCGGTAATTGATTTATTTGCAGAAGGGCACCCAAGAAAAATGCTACTTACTAATCCACTTAATTAAGAATTGAACAGTAGTATTACTGATAACAGTAAACAATCCAAAAACATTATTGCCTGCTTAGGAAAGTTTTTTTTAGTTCAGTTATTTGGTACATCTATTAAATGAAGCTTTTACTAATTTATGGACTTTTGTTATGAAAACACTAATAAAAGATAACTATGCTTAAAATCATAGAAATGTATCCAAACATCTGTGCCTGTGGTATATAATGTATGTCGCATAACAAGAGGTTTACATTTTACTGTGGTTATTTTCACCTTCTGAGGTTTTCTTTCCAAGTTTATAACAGTGCATATGCCCAGTATGACATTGAAGGAGAATGATGTAACTTGGTATGGGCAACCAATCATCTTTTCTAGGCATGCACTGAAAATACTTGTACTACCTGTACATGTGCTGTGTGCTGCACAGGAATTACCTATTTATACTACCATATCCACAGCAAAATCATGTGCAACTGAATTTAAATTGAGGTCTTTCCACATGTGATGTCAGAGCTTCCTAAGGTAATCTTTTCACAACCACCAAACCTAGTGTCCTGCTTTCCCGCTTTCACCCGGTAGTCAACTAACTTAACTGCACCACCCTTTTGCAAATTCCTGGATCCGCCACTGTAGTGTGTCTGTGTACTGCATACCAGAGGCTTGCAATGCACCTGACATCACTTTACTGCAACTTCAAGCCTAAATTGCCTCCATTTCAGTGAGGCAGCAGCCATGAAAAGAACTGAGAGTGATCAGATCAAAAAAAAAAAAAACTCCCAACAAGCCGCCACAACAAGAGATAACACATTTTTCCTGAGTTCCCACCTCTCATTCAGCAGATGTATAAACAAACCATTCTCTGCCAAAATATCCCAAATCAGTTTTATCCACCCCCTTCCCCTGGATCCAGGCTAAAACACCAAATGTCTCTACCTAATACACAAGCATCAGTAAACCTCGATCACAAGCTGCAACCCACAGCTCCTCGGAGATGAAAACAACAACATACAACAGCTGCATCCACACACACACCATGTCAGGCTTAATCAAACAGCACTCAAAGCTATGATACCTGCCACAATTGATATTAACTATGTTTAGACAGAATAATAATGACATTTGTAGTAGCTGCCAGACATGGCTGCATCCACGCACAACATATCAGGATTGATCAAACAGCACTTGAAGCTATGACACCTGCCATAATTGATATTAACTATGTTTAGACAGAATAATGATGACATTTGTACTAAGGGCTTGCTACTATTATTTAACCAGGATATACATGACATTTCTAAATCATACTTTAACTGAAGAAGGCATTAGTCTCCATGACAGCATTTTTTTTCAAAACACTTTACTGTTACTACTATTATATATGATGTTAATTTGTTACATTTGAGTCTGAACTCTGATGAATGGTAACTTGTTGAATTAGTTAATTAATTACTTAAACTATTATAAGTAAAATCAATGAAAAATTAACAAGATAAGTATTCATTGAGTTCAAGTAGGGGAATAGAAGCTTCTATATTTGTATTATATGTTGCTTTGTTTGGCTTGTATATAATGTAAATAGTAACCCATCTTGACCTACCTTTGTTTGTGAAGAATTATTGGACTCTGAACATTCTGAATAAATCATTACTGTTTCTCAATTGTTTAAGAAACCCTCCTTTTTCTTTAAATAAAAACAGATGACAAGTGATGTACCATATCGGTTGATACTTTAAGAGATGTAGTTGTAAGAGTTATTTTTTTTGGTACAGGTATCTTGGAATCAGTTTTTTGTTTCTTCTTTCCAGCATCAGTCCAAGGATTTGTTTCTTTTATTCTTTTAAGAGTAGGGGCCATCCATTCCATTTCTTCTAGGATAGACACTATGTTGTTGTTTTTGATGAATATAGTAGCTTCTTCTAAGTCATTAAAGGTTCTCATCTCATTGACAAAAAGTATTTTTTTCTTGGCTGGAAAGGCCAGTTGTGCTTTAATGTTGTTTTGTTTCAACAATTTTATTATTGGTAAGAAAAAACAAACCTCAAGGTCCCAACTGCCACTCAGTGATACAAAAAAAAAGGAATGAATGCAACCAAATATCGAAGCAGCTATGGCAGAATGTTCATGGTCTCAAGCTAAGTCAAGTTATAAATCCACAGAATGTTCACAGTCTCAAGCCAGGTCAAGTTATAAATCCACGTCTTATTTCCAGATAAAATCCCTTTATTGCAAGTAAGTTACAACAGGTAAGCGCTTTCACAAACTTCTGTTTGCAGAACACAAAGAGAATCCATGGCCTCCAACACCTGTCCTATGCAGACAGGCTCAAATCACTATCACTCTGCTCGTATTGCACAGATTGCTCAGGGGTGATTTGTGTCTCACCTACAAGGCAATCTTGGAGCCTGCCCTACTACAGATGCTGCATATCAGTAAATCTAACTCCTCACACACTACCCACTCAAAAGCATGAATCTAATATGTGACATCAACAAAACCTGCTGGAGAGACAGGTTTGTCTCCCAGAGGCTGCCCCATCTCTGGAATAGACTTCCCATACACATCAAACAGAGCACCACACTGACCCTCTTCAAGTGTAACCTTGGTGAGTGGATGGGAAACCACAAATTTGTGCCAGGGGTTCCACTTGTGTCCCTCATTGACAGGGGCATCAGGTGCTGACTGAGGATTCTTTTTGGGGATAAACTCTTGGCTAGGCTTGTAAGGGCCTCAGGGTCATTAGCATAGTAACCTCCTATGATCCTGTGATATAGCCATCAGTGCTGGATGACAAAGATAGCATGCTGTTAACCATGTAAATATGTGCTATATATCGTCAATATCTGTACTAATATATAGTAATGACAAAGTCATGCACATCACAACTTGAAGCTAGTCACCGAAGTCAGGCAAAAAGATCAGAAAACCCTTATGGCATCACACATTAAAAAAAATATATCTACATATTAATTAGTCACTGGTCAGAACAGCAGTCATCATAACCACAGGGTCAGAATGACACAACAGGACACACATTGGATCAACTGTCAGTGTTACTCTAATGCAGTCTAGGGTGCCTACACTGATATCTCATACCGCAATTCTGGCTAGCCATGCCACATCCAAAACCACTTGGCCCATGGTGCTGTACAAAGGAAGCGGATGTGGGGGCATTAGTATTTTGGACACAGTGTGAGTAGGACCAGTACTGCAGTGTGACACTCTGGATTCTGGGGCTCATAGCTGAGTGACCAACAGCAGATGTGTGCATACACTTCAGCACAGATATTGATGTCCGAGGGCCCTATGTGGGTCTAAAGAGAGGGAAGTGCCTCTCCCCACTGGAGGTAATCTGCTTAGTACAATTAAGGCATGCATGATGCAGTTTGTACTACAGCACTGCTGTAAAAAGGTTTGTAACAGACTGTGCAACTAACACCACACTGTCATTCTGTGCAGCCAGTGCTGCCATGACCTCTCCATACCTGTGCTCCTGACCTTCATGTAACAGATGAAGCTGGTGTTCTACATGATTGCTGGCACAGGCAAGAGCATGCAGGTCACAGCTATGACCTCACCATGAATATTCATAGGTTTGTAGGTTCATAGATGTGTACTAGGCTAATGGTCCTGGAGTCTTTACAAGCCTAGCACATAGAAGTGCTCTGACATTGTTCCGCCCAACATTAGTTCCCAGTGCCTCTATCAGTCAGAGCCACTGGAGTGATCCCCACGGTGAACTTTCTATTTCCCATTCATCCATCAAGATTTCTCTTGAAGAGAGCCAGTGAGGTGCTCTGTTTGACATGTATGGGAAGTCTATTACAGAGCATGGGCAGTCTCTAAGTTATGAACCTGTCACCCCAGCATGTTCTGTTGATTGTGGTAATGAGGTTGAGGTCTCTGGAGCATGTGGTGGAGAGGGATTGGGATTTCTTTAGATGGAGCATTTCTAACAGAGCTGGGTCAGACATAGCTTTGTAAGTCAAGCAGAGATTGCCTCTTAGTACATGATATGAGACAGAGAATGGCTGGAGTTTTTTTAGTCTGTCTGTGTACACCATGTGTTTAAGGCCTAGGATCCTCTTTGTAAGGTACTTTTGTGTCCTGCTTTTCCAGCTGTTGCATGTGTCTAGTGAGGTACATGCCAAATGGGGCATTATACTCGATGACTGGCCTAATGAGGGAAGAGTAGAGAGAGAGATGATGACCTCTTTCTTCCTGGATGCAAAACCCTTGGTAATGAGATGTGCCACATAGAAGGACTTTCTGACCACAGTGGCAATGTGGTGGTGAAAGGAGAGGTTGCTGTCAACCTTCATCCCCAGATCTCTTATAACGCCTTCAGTGTTCAGTGGATCCCCATCAATGTGGTAATTAGTGGGAACTGAGTTTTCCCAAAGGGGATGATGACACATCTTTTGGCATTAAACTTAAGGCCATGGTTTTGACACCACTCATTGGTCTCAGTGAGGCCTTTCTATAGGATGTCTACATCACTTGGGGAGTTACTAATGGCTCCTAGCTTGCAGTTGTCTGTGAACTTGGTCAGTCAGAGCCCCTCCATGTTGGCCTGGACTTCTGAGGAGTAGATGCCAAAAAGAGAGGACCCAGGACCGATCCCTGTAGGACTCCACTCGTGACTGGTCTGCAGTCTGACTTGGAGTCTGCTACATTCACACTGTGGGTTCTATCTGTGAGCCAATTTGCAACCAACCTAGTGATATAGGGGTTGATGCCTAGTTTGATGAGTTTATCAATAATTTCTGAGTGGGGAACGGTATCAATGGCCTTGGCCAGATCAAGGTAGGCTGTATGAACTGCCTTTCCCTCATCCACAGCTCTGGTGACTGACTCAAAGAAGTCAACCAGGTTGAGCAGGCATGATCTACCTTTCACAAAACCAAACTGCATGGGGTCTAGAGTTTGGAGATTCCCTATCTCCTTGTTAATTAGGTCCATGATGATGCACTCCATAGCCTTACATATTAGACTCGTCATGCTAATGGGGCAATAATTCCCAGGGTCTGTAGTCACTCCCCCTTTATGGAGAGAGATGACTGTAGCAGTGCACCATTCGGTAGGGACAAAGCCTGAGGTGAGGCTGTGATTGAATAGGGCACACAGATGTGGTGCCAGTTCACTTTGTAGTTCATGTAGAACACATCCAGGGATATTGTTGGGTCCCATGGAAGCTGTATTCTTGGCCTTGGACAATGCAGCTTTAACCTGTGCTGCAGTACTGCTGTGTGCCTGACATTCCTCTGGTATTGTGATTGGTCCTTTGGGGGGGAGAAAGGGGTAAAGTTGGCACTGAATCTGTAAGCCAGTATGTTGGCAATATCTGTTGGCTCATTATAGGAGGTACCATGTGCCTGTAATAGTAACTGAACACTCACTAACACATGTCCATGCACATGTGCTACACCCCCATGTGTTGCCCAACAGGCAGAATTGATACATAGCGGCGAAGATGCATCATCAGTATCAGACTCTATGGGACAGTCGGTCATGGTCATTATCATGTCTGTCATCTGATGTCCCCATGTCATCAGAATGACCGGCTGAGTTATCCTACCTATTATAGGCTACACCATGAACCACATGGTTGTCCTCTTGTGAGCCAGACAGTGAACTCAACACAGCGGCCTGTGTGCCATGGGCCATACTATCACAGTTAGGCACATCACATCTCACCTTACGAGGTGTGAACAGGCTACTGGAGGAGGCAGGCAGTTGACATGCTACAAAAAGAAACAAATGACACATGTCACATACATTCACAGCAGCAGAAATCATATCATGCACTGTAATGCTGAAATCTGGAGCAACTATATAAACATGAATATAATGTTAACATTGATGATCTGGATTTACCAGGTCATCATGGCTATTGGTGTTTCAGGGACCCTATATAGCAGAGATATGCCATCTAATTTGCATATCAAATTAATATGACAGACGAGGTCAATACAAATACTAAAACCTACCTGGCATGCCCTCCTGTGTCTCCACCGCCATTGGTGAGGGTTGAATTGCCATTGTCATGTGAAAAGATAGACATACACAAATCATTGTTAAGCACATACGAGGCATCATGTAGTATTCCACCTGATATATGACACACAGCAAATAAGATATAAACATACTGGATGTCGATGATGATGTGCAGATTGCAGGTGTTGTAGCCAGGTAAACAAGAATGATCTAGTCATGAAGGGAACAGATGTAATTATCAATAATGAAATGTAGCAAACAGATACACTGCCTTGCCAGGTACATCTTACCTTTTCAGTGAGCATATCATCTCTCATAATGTGGATCCTGTATTATAACAAGGCACACAAACAACAATATGTGAGCATATTCCACAATCTTAACAGGAGACAGAAGCACATAACAACTACAGATCATACTAACAGGAAGTAGAAACACTTAAGTGGCAAAAAGTACAAATGTCACCAGATATACCCATGTAGGGAACAAGGTAACGTTAATATCTTTAATCACAGGTGTGCTAAATAGTGCTGCACAATATCAACCATTTGAACAATCTTGCCAGGTCTGTCTATATGTGCAGCTTCCTGGCTCATACCTTGCAATGATGTGTCTGTAGGTTAACATGCACACAAACAACATGTGAGTAAACTCCACAGTCACAATGGGAGAAGGAGGTATACAACAACTGTGGATCACACTAACAGGATATGGAGACACTTAATGTGGCATGAGTTTCTGCTCTTAAGATGTTAAGGGACCTATGCAGGTGAAAAACACAACATCACACATGTTACTGAAAGTGTTATGTATGTACTGAGTAAGTAAGATAATAGGCTATAACACATTGTGCACCCACATCAGGTGTGCGTTCACATTCACAATGTAGTTCTGTTGTAACATAAATATAACATAATGGTAAGAAGTGTGAATTAATATCCTTCAATGAAATTGGTGTATGCTGGACATACCTGCATGCACTGGAACACCTGCCTTAATACCTCCCCTAAGTATCCGATTATCCTGGCTGGTGGTATGATGTGAGGGCAGAAGCATCATTATCTCATCTGGGGGAGGCAATGGTGGCCTACCTCCAGTTTCATTTCTCACCCTTTCATAGTGGCAAAGTCTGTTGGTTGCACTGAGGGTAATGTAAGAGCAATGTTACTGGCAGGCCTCCCTGTATCTATTGTGACCACCCACAGCATTGATCATGCATGTCAGATCTGTCCACACTTGATTACTCCACACAGTATTGCCCACCTGGCTTCACTATCTATAGTGACCATCCACAGCATTGATTACGTGTGTCACATCTGTCCACACTTGATTGCTCCACACAGTATTGCCCATCTGTGCAAGAAGATTGCAGCCATGCTGGCACAGAGCCTCGATTATTATTTCATTTTCACTGTGTAAGAAATTGTCTTCCTATTTCTGACTGACATCTGGAAGACAGGGGGTGATATGTATATCTTAGTTTTTATATAGGGGCTCACACATTGACATAATAATACTAAAAGCATATATCAAATTAATTGCTCACCTCTCATTTACAGTGCATAGCTGTGCAAAATAATCTGTGTCATGGATACCACTGTTATCCATGTGGCCTCATAAAATCTATCAATCCATTTAACAGGTCTGTGCTGGTTATATATGGACAGATGGGATTAGAACCCATGTGAGTGGATATTATGACAAATAAGGGCAAAGCAATAAGCAATGTGCCATAATTCCAGTCCTATAACAATAGCTTTGCCACGGTTGCATGCACATTCAAACACAAGTATCAATTCTACCTCAAACATTTAGGATGCAACTCAGATATTGCAATCAGTGACAGACAGCATCACAAATGTGAATGTTATTGCATGGTACACACCACACCAAATTAAATTTATACAGAAACAGGGCAGTAAAACTTCAGCATATTAAAATGAACCATTATGCAGTTGTGGCTACATATCATCACAAGCAATAGCATACATTAAAAGCCATCTTCATGTTGCCCTTAGATAGAATGTACTCACAAATATTACTACATTATTAAGCATCAGAGAGTATCCATAAATCTGTCGCTGAACATATGACCTACAGAAATCCCCATACTTCAGTGGTCTCTGAAAACATAAACTAGACATTACAGGTTATTCTGCAATAGCTACAGATATATTTTAATTCCCTTTCTATCAGTAGTTCACCGGGGCTGGTGTCTTTTTATCCATACAACTGCATATGGGGAAAAGCTCCATGTCCCTGAAGAACATGTACTCATATGTATGCATATTGTTGAAGTCTACCCCTCCTTTACATAGCAGACAGATTCTTATGCAGAGAATTTCATAAAACATTCATGAAAACATGTTTCATTGTGTTACACAGCATAATGATACCAACCTATGTGCACCAACTTTAAAATGTAATAGCGATACATTTTCTTATCATAAGATTGCTACGTGTCAATTGAGTGAGACCTCAGTTAACATTTTTGGAAGGTATTTTTGTACAACTTCCAACTGTAATAGTGAGGATGTTGCCCAAGAAGATGTTTTGGCAGGTCCATGTGCTGAACTAGAGAGAGGAGGAGACCCCCCCCAGATGCTCACCATCTATGCTGGACATGGGCAGAGGATGCAAGCATGACTCAGGAACTTTACAATGATCAACATCTGGAACACATTGTGAGGGAGCACTGTAAATGGACTGGGGTGCAGGTCTGACACTGCTATGATAACCTACATTTGAGGGACAAAGAGGATCTTCACGAAGGGTCGCAGAAGTTAAAAACCAGCTAGCAGATGCCTATAGTAAGCCACATAATTCATACCTTAACACCTACGTTATAAGTATGTGGTAAGCATATGTGTTTCTGTGAATCTGTGTTTCAAGTACATTCCATGGGTATCTGTCTTGATAACAGTAATTTACATGGAGGAAAGTTAACACTCATGTGTCAACACATTCTGAGGTTATCCACAACTATACTGGGCCAATGTACACATTATGCAGAATTACTGAATGACTGGATATGAATACGGACTTCACACATGTAAGTATTACTGCTATTCCATAATATCTGCTTTAGAACATTTGATGAACAGTGATGTCCCTTAGTTCAACTAGTTAAGCAATATAATAAACTAACTGCTATCCTATGTGTGGGTTCAAATCCCAGTGTATCATATTTTTGTATAAATATAAGCAGTGATTCATGTAATATTGCATATCACATACAAAAAAATATCTATGTTCATTTGTTGACTTATTCAGTACAGATTTTTTACACTTTACACATCTAGCATGGCCATGGTGCATTGACGCTTATAGCACTCAGGCCATGGATGATTATGCATTTCTTATTTATCAGCAAAGCTACAAGAAATATCTTACAGTATACTTACGCATGCATGAATGCTGAGTAATGCATAAATTAGTAAGGCCTGTGTTATAAAATTCACAACATCCTTTTATAATCCAAGTATATTTTCATCAATTTAATGAATGTAAGACTAATGCAGGTCATCGTGGCTGAAATATGTGTGAGTCTTGGAAACACAATGCAATACAAGAGGTGTGAACCTGTAATCCTTATACTGTCTTATGGCTGTAGGGTTAGAACTGTATATGGAAAAGTGTGGGATTGAATCTCATCGTTTTGCACCAATATTCTGACTTTTACCACATTAACAGAAGTATAATGCCCATTTGCTCAAATGGTTAAGCAATAGGTGACTATTATTTTATTTTATTTATTTATCTATTTATTGTGCCTATACGTGGGTTTGAATCTCAGTGTAGTCTACTTTGGATAATATCTTGGTTGTTACATATTTCCTATTGAACAACACATATGAGAGATCTATACTTGGTTGGTAAGTTATACATTAGAAATTTTACACATCTAGCATGGCTGTGGTGCATTGAAGCCTATAGCACAAAGGTTGAGGATGACTAGGCATATCTCCATTAACCGCAGAATTTCTAGAAAAATCATATATTTCTTAATAATTATGCATGTTTAAATGTGGGGTAGTACATACATATATATGTTACCTCTTCAGTTTAAATTACACAACAGTCTCTTGTAATCTATTACATCTTTTCATTGACTGCACTCTTACCTAAATTACACGTGTATGTTTAAATCTCACAGCTGATCAGTAATTCATTTCAAGGCTATTCATGTGTTTCAAGAGCAGGCAAATGCTTTCTTACAAATTGTGACAGTTGGATATCTGAACTGTTATAGTTTTGGGTATTGCTGTGAGCAATGTGATGACATGCAGTCACTATTGCATAGTTTGTTGTTCAAATCCCACCACAAACATTATTTACATCATTGACCAGATGGAATATTATTGCACAGGCATGCCTAAATTAAATTATATATGTTATGAATGGTGGTGCTTTTATTCTATTCTATTAGTCATAAATGTTATGGATGCCACCAGTTCACAGCACACAACACATTTTGGATATATTGCATACAATGTGATGTTAAATGTGCATAACAGCTTACATAGGGCACATGGTAGCACTTGTACTTTTATTTGTCATGTAATATGCAAAACCCAGCTTCACATTTGACTAATATATGCATGTACATGTGAAAACAAAATGAACAAATACATATACACCTCCACATATAGTTCTATCAATCTGCATTTATAAGCATATGTACATATACATATATATTAAACTGAATTCATATGTATGTACGGATAGGTAGATTGTAATGTTGAGATATCGTACATCATATACATATGTGTACAATTTTACTGATTATGACTTAACACAGTAAGTTCAGCATGCAATAACTGCACATTTATAGGTCATGGTTAGCTAAATCTGTACACTTACAGAATGTACAAAATGTCATCTTATTCTGGCACATCTGTTAGTGTGTGTAATGTTTCCCCATGTATTCACAGATGTAAGCTGTTTGGCTTCCATCAATTGGTGCAATTACAGCCAAGGCCAATGAGCTGGGCAAGCTGGGTCCTGGTTTGTAGTGTGGACATAGGTGACAGTTGTAGATTTAAATTTAGCTTGCCCCTGTTTGTTTACAGTAACTGTCATATGTGCACAGTAGTGACTGGGACAGATCAATGAGTGAATATGCACAGAATTATACTGTACTACACTGCTAGCTAACATGTAAAAAACACTGTTCAGTTGTTGTATATAGCAGCCATTATGTACTGTACTTAGCAACCCTACTGCTGCAGCAATGCATCATCTTTTCCTGTTTCTAGCTGATGAAGACTACACCAGATATCATGCATTGTACGTAGATTGCACATACAATGTGCAGACTTGAGGAGCAGCAGAGTGATAGGGGTATATGTCATCATCTTCCATCTTTATTTCTCCAAAAATACTGTTATCACATTTAAATCTTCAGGGTTAAATGTGCAGTCATGACATTCACCCATGCTAATATTTATGTCAGACTTCCTATAATGTATCTGCAAGATAAGTATAATACTCACTGATTTATTGTAAGTAACTTTAATGTGTACATAATTTTTAAGTGAAATGTTGTCTTAGGAGTTATGAAAAGGAGTTTTTTTCTTAAACTGAGTTTATGTAATGTTTGTTGACACAACCTAAATTAAAGGCATATGTGTTTAACTGGCATATTGATTTTTAACTTAAACATTTTACATATAATTTGTTTTTACTGTTATAGGAGGAAATGGCAAACTTGTATGTGTGGTAGTAGTTCTCAGTGCATTATATGTTGTGCATAGCCTGCCTATTCCATTATTAAATGTGTGTCTGCTGTTTAGCATCCATAATGCTGCTGGCAAATCTTAACTGGCATGTAATTCTTGAGTTCCCCTTCTCTTACAGTGCTGTATAACTCCAGAGTGATGGTTTGTTAAAACAACATTGCATACCATTTTCTGTCATTGTTGTGCCATAAGACAGTCATAATTTTGTTTGTCTGAGGTGTTGTATAGTATATTCATGATCATCATTAAACTTGTAAGCATAATACAAACATAGGCAGTGACAGTGATACATTTGTTGAGGGACAGTTATGCATGTGTGTCATATACATAATTTCTAGTTGTTACATGCTGTCACTGCGCTTGTGATTGTATAGTTGTTTGAAGCCTTCAGATTCCATTCTGATTATATGATGTTGTGATGTCACCCATTAACCATGCAGCATTCTCATCTCATTTGTGTATACATTTTAATTTGTTTACAGTCAGAAGGTCAACACTGACATTCCCGACAGCCACCTCCTTGAACATGGTAGGAGTGACAGTCGGAATGTCGACATTCATGTGTACATCCGTTTAGAAGGATGTACACAGGGCAGGGACTCACAGCATGGATGTAAATGGGAGATTTACAATATATGATCGACAGAAATTGTCAACTTTGTTGAGTCGACCATACAACCTACTTAATATGCATGAGTCAACATTATTTGTAGCGAAAATCACCATTTGCGTAAGTGATTTTCACGTTTTTGATAGTAAACCATTTTAATTATTGCTTGCTGATCTAAACACACATAGTTTAATTGTGGGATTCAACATGACACATTAATTGCACATAATAATATGTTATAGTGGAAATTTAAATGTCAGATTGACACCTCAACATAAATGTGTAAGGGACTTATTCCTAAGGAATTGCTCTCACGGTCTGTGATTGACATTGGTGTAAGATCTATCTGGCAACATGGTTATACCAGGGGGTCATATTCCAAAGCTGTAGTATCAGTATTAATTTACAGTATACTAAGTCTTTTCGTATTGAGCCTATTGTCAGTGTTACATGTCAGATTGGCATAGTATGCTTGTTGGCTGTGCACATGTGTGTTTTACACTCATACTGAAGGCTGATATGTCAATAAATATATAAGTAATAATAGAACCATGCAATGTAATGGAGTAATATAATGACAACAAATGATCAGCACACTGGCCACACATGCCCTTCTATTCATATCATCAATATATGAATATTATGGTATTTAGACTGCTGCATAACAATGACAGTACACTTGTTACTAGTACGCCTTTGTGTCTTTTATTATACAATGTAGAAATAAACCTTATGGTCCAGATATGTTGACCATTATGGTGTCATGACAAATGTTTATTTTTATCTATTTATTTATTTTAAATTTGTTTAACGGGATAGTCCGACTGGACACAGGTCCATTTACGCCGGAGGTCCAGGGAGAAATACTCCACAATTAGATTATCAGCATGGTAATACAGCAATAATATAACAGTGATAATTGAGTTAAGTGCAGACATAAAAAGTCTCATACAATCCAGTCTAAACAATAAACAGTACGTCAGCAGTAAGTGAGTAAATTTACAAAGATAGAGTCTCATACACCAAAGCTTTAACATTAGATTAGTGAGATAGGATAAAACTAACTTGAGCAAACATTTCACATGTCCTGTCTTATAAGTTTTGATGTTAATTGCATATCATATACTCTCATTATAATTATGTTGATGTACATCTCATTGCATTTTATTACAGGCGGTGGTGCAGCGGTTAGCGTTGTTGCCTCATGGCAAGAGGTTCTCCTGTTCAATTCTCGGCTGGAGTGCCTTCTGTGTGGAGTCTGCATGTCCTCCCCATGGTCGAGTGACGTAAAAGACATGCAGCTAGGTGCGTGTGTGTGAATGGGTGTGCCTTCCTTGAAGGTTGGGCATCGGGCTGGCAACTTAGCACCATAAAAATCCACTGCCAATCATTAGCATACCGGAGTTCTGCTGTGGCGACCCCCAAATGGGAATAAGCCGAAAGAGAGAATCATTATCATGTTTGGCATATGACTGTGAAGTATGTTATACACCATTGTGTACATTAGTAAGGATTGGCTTCATGCCTGACATCACATATGGTGTTCAGGTTGGATAAGGTCATATAACAGTGTAACATCACATGCATAACAGTTACAACATGTAGATTGTGTAAGTTTGTATGCATTTTATTTATTCAAAGATTTTAGTTAATACCTATTATAATGCATAATGGTTTCTTCCTGTGTTGAAATTTTATTATAGCATGATACCTATGCCAGCACACCAATCAGATGCCAATACCAATGAAGTGCCAGACCACTGCCAGCGGAGTCGAACTGTGAGCACCAGTATAATGATAATGATGGGGACAATGATAATGATGATAGACTGGGACTTGCATGTGCCATTGCTCCTGCGGATCAGCATAGAAGATGTCCACCACCATGCCAGGTAGACAGTATTTGGGACCAGATCTAAGAAGGAGACAAATGTCTTCCAGATGCAGATGAGGGACCTGATGGGTAACTTTTTTTAGGACATGGCATGGGCCATATGCAACTCCTTCTGTGAGATTGCTAGAGAGATCTTTCATGATGTTTGACACCATCAGGGTGGTCCCTCATAATCGTAAGTATTGTCTGTGTGATCCACTTTTGTAATGCTGCTACATTGGTGTTTTCCATATTCAAATATTTGTGGTCCAGGCATAATTGTGCAGACATCCCATATTGCTATCATGCTTTTCTGATATACATCATAATGTACACTGTACTTATCATGTCATATGTCACTTTATCTTACTGCTGCAGCATGACCCACATCAACAAATGACATATATGTGGTAGCCATTATTTACATGGTCATGCTGTCATTACTGCACATATTGTTTCATATGGGCAGGGTCCTTCAATGTGTGTGTGTGTGTGTGTGTGTGTGTGTGTGTGTGTGTGTGTGTGTGTGTGTGTGTGTGTGTGTGTGTGTGTGTGTATTTCTATGCATGCAGTGGAGCATAATATTGCTATGTCTGGTAGACTCTGGCTCAGTATGCAACAGATATGACTGTTACATTTATCATAATTCGGGTAGGACATGATTGTTCTGCCTGTTTTGTTCTTATATGTAAACTTTTTACTCCACAGCAGCAGCATGCACCCATACAAGCTCAAAAGAAACGTGATAAAATCACAGGGACTCAGAATCTCCAGAATCACCAAAGACCTTAACGACTTTCTCCACAACATTAAAGACCTGGAAAATGATTTCCTGGCCAGAGGCTATATGGACAGGACTCTGCACCAGATTCTGGACCCCATCACGAACAACAGAAAGGAAAAAACATTCATACTTCAACAGAGCCTAGGGACTAAAAACAGGTATGAAAACAAATATAGGCTCAACTTTATTTTACATTTCTCCACGGACTATAAGGACATACAAAAGATCATCTGTGAAAACTGTACCATCATCACTTCAAACAGATCTTTTGGACACATCTTCCCTGAAGCACCAGGGTTCACGATGAAAAGAGGACCCAACCTAAAAGACCACCTCAAGAGACCCCCACCAAGACAACTCGACAGATACGGCACCTATCCATGTAGCAACTTATCCCCCTGCTTCTACTGTAAATACATGGCAGGCACGGACCGCTTCTATTGCCCCAACAACAAAAAAACAATAACCACAAGAGCATTCGGAGGCTGCAACACAGAAGGTGTCGTCTACAGAGCAAACTGCTGCAAATGTCAAGCCTTCTACGTGGGCAAGACCATCAATGCCCTCAAAACCAGGATTGCCAACCACCTATATGACATCAGGCACAAGATACCGACAAATAAACTAGCAACACACGCAGCAAAAAAAAAACAGGACACGAAAGATTTAAGTTCCTGATACTCGAACAGCTGGAGAAGATCCCTTTCAATGGGGACTTCATTTCAAGATTAGAGAAAAAAGAACTTATCTGGCAGATACAACTTGAAGCAAGGCACCCTCCGGGTCTCAACTACATGGAGACCATCACCCCAGTCCTGAACCTCAGGGCACTTAACCATGCTAACTACAACTAATCGGCTCCTAGTAAGATATGCTATCTATTTTGCTCACTGTTTTCTCACTGGTATAAGGCATAATGTATTCATTTTTTGAACATTAATTGTTTATAAGCAGAACTAAAATTGCAGTAAGTTAATGTATCAGCCCTCACAAAAGTTACAATTGTTAGCTCAACTTTTAATATTTTTTAATTTAAAAGGTAAAATTTCAATGTCAAATTACAGTTAACTTTTTACTACCTAATGTACGCCCTCCCTGATGAAGGAGAGGCAGACAGGCTACCTTCCTATCTGCCCCGAAAGCGTCGGACATCTCAGAATCTTTCTCAGAACCAAGCTTGCTTCCAATGTTTTACAGATAGTAATGGCAAGTCTAAATTTAGAACTATAGTCAGTAACCCCAGAGTTTTACAGTTCAATTTTAATTTTAAATTTAAATTTAATTTTAAATTTTATTTTAATTTTTATTATTTTTTTATTTTTTGGTTAAATTTAAATTTAAGTTTTAGTACAGTTTTTTCAAACATATGTATAATTGTGACAAAGCAAAAGGCTCCAACGCATTGCTAGAGGTTATGAATGGCACATATGAACAAGTAGCTGGATAATAAAAAGGAACTAAATAAGAGGAATGAGATGCTTCCAACCAGGTCCGTCTTCACTTTGTAGGCCTACTAGGGCCACACCCCCAACTAGTCACTTCTCATTGGACATCTCTCAACCACACCCCTCCACAGTAGCATAAAAGCAGCACAGCAACACTTCTCAGATCATTCTGGCCAGCGCTTGGGGAGAGCACAAATAGTCCTTTTTAGGACTCACACATAGCAAAAGAACTGAAGATCTGTTCAAGAAGAAGGACAATGGAGATCGACACCACCGCGGAACACCGAAGGACACATCAGCAGCTCTTCCCAGAGCCCATTGTGTCCATACACAAAACAGCTCTTTTCAGAGCTCACGTGGATCTGCACCTTACACCAAACAGCTCTTCTCAGAGCTCACAGAGATCTGTAAAAGCTCTGGTAAGAGCAACCGGAGACAAATTGAAGAATAATACAAAAAAAGTTCTTATTAGAGCTACCACCAACACCCGAACGGGCATTCAAAACACAAATTGTCCCTTCTCAGAGCTCACAGAAATCTGTATCAGCTTCGGTAAGACCAGCCGGAGGCACAGACACAGCTTCGGTGAACCAAAGAAAACAGTTCTTTTTAGAACTACCGCATCTGCCTGAAAGGGCATTCTAAACACAAAACAGCTCTTCTCAGAGCTCATAGAGATCTGTAACAGCTCTATATAGAGCTCCAGCTGCCCACAGGGCTAAAACAGCTCTTTTTAGAGCTAGCTCCACCACCGACTACACGTGGAAATCTGTTCACCTTTTAGGATCAAGAGTGAAAGGCTTTGTAAAATGGGTTATTCCTTCCCTCCGGGCAGGCATCACTCAGGATCGAAAACCCAAGAGGTCCACACCTATTTTTCTGGTTTTCTTATATGTACCTAGGAGGGCTGACGGCAACTCTGATACCACATTATTCCGATTCTTCTCACATAACACAGTGAGATGAGCCAAGTGTGTTTATCTGCACATTATTCATGTGTCTGCATTGCACCCATTTGTGTATTGGTCATAGGTTCATAGATTCATAGGTAGGTACTAGGCTATTGGCCCTAGGGCCTATATAAGCCTAGCCAGATGGTACCCTGGCTTTTGCCACCCAAGAAAATTATTTTTCTGTGCCCCTGTCAAGCAGAGCCACAGAAGTGATCCCAGGGGTGAATTTCCTATCTCCCATCCAATCATCAAGATTTTTCTTGAAGAGTGCTAATGAGGAGCTTTGTTTGATATTGATAGGTAGTTTGTTCCAGAGTATGGGAAGTCTCTGGGACAGGAATCTATCCCTCCAGCATGTTCTGTTTACTGTGGTGACAAGGTTTAGGTCCCTAGAGCATGCAGCTTAGAGGAATTGGGATTTCTTTAAGTGGAGCATGCCCAACAGCTCTGGGTTTGACATAGCTTTGTATGTTAAGCAGAGATCGCCTCTGAGTAGGCGATATGCGACCGAGTAAAGCCGGAGTTTTTTGAGACGATCTGCGTAGGGCATCTGTTTGAGGTCGGTAATCCTCTTTGTGACGTATTTCTGCAACCTTTCCAGTTGGTGTAGATGTCTTGTGAGCTACATACCAAAAGGGGCGTTGTACTCTATAATGGGTCTAATGAGTGATGAGTAGAGGGGAACAATGACCTCTTTTTTCCTGGATGAGAAACCTTTTGTGATGAGGTGTGCCATGTAGAAGGATTTCCTGAATACTGTGGAGATGTGATTATTAAAGGAGAGACTACTGTCCACCTGGGTCCCACTGTCTATCACACTTTTGATGTTAAGTAGAATGTCGCCTATGTGGTAGTTCATGGGTACAGAGTTTTTACCAAAAGGGATGACAATGCACTTTTTGGCATTGAGTTTGAGGCCATGGCTTTGACACCATCCAAATCATCCAAAGCAAATTTCGAGAGAAAAATAGCTAAAGACTCAAAAGACAATCATAAGGCCTTCTTTAGCTATGTTAGAAACCTGGGAGGAAACTCCCAGATATGCTCAGAGCTAGTTCAAAATGATGTGAAGATTACTGATCCTACAGACATTGCCAACATACTGGCTGACAGGTTCAGTGCAAACTCCCCCCCCCTCCCCCCCAAAAGGAGAGATATCTATACCAAACGATTGCAGCCCCCAAACATCTCCAGCCCAAGTGAGAACTGCTCTCTCCAAAGCAAAAACACAGCATCCATGGGACCTGATGGTGTCCCCGGCTGTGTGCTCCATGAACTCAATGAGGAATTAAACCCACAGCTAGGACAGCTGTTTAATAAAAGTCTTACCTCTGGATACGTACCCAGGGAGTGGCGCACTGCAACTGTGGTACCACTTCACAAAGGCGGTGCCTCCACCGACCCTGGAAATTACCGGCCCATTAGCTTGACAAGCCTTATCTGCAAAGCCATGGAGAGGATCATAATGGACCTCATAAATAAAGACATAGGGAATTTGCAGACTTTGGATCCAACCCAGTTTGGCTTTGTCAAAGGCAGATCATGCCTTTTAAACTTGGTTGACTTTTTGAAACAGTCACCAAAGCCATTGATGAGGGAAAGGCAGTCCATACAGCCTACCTCGATCTGGCTAAGGCCTTCGATACAATACCCCACTCGGGTATCATTGAAAAACTCATCAGCTTAAATGTCAACCCATACATCACAAGATGGGTTGCAAACTGGCTGAGTGACAGAACCCACAGGGTCAGAGTTGCTGGCGCCATGTCAGACTCAAAGCCTGTCACAAGTGGTGTCCCACAGGGCTCAGTCCTGGGCCCACTCTTGTTTGGCATCTACTTTTCCGAAGTACAAGCAAACACAGGAGGGTTATGGCTGACAAAGTTTGCAGATGACTGCAAACTGTGCGCCATAGTAGAAAACACATCTGACACAGATATCCTTCAGAAGGGTCTCACAGAAACAGATAACTGGTGCCAGAGCCACGGCCTAAAGTTAAATGCCAAAAAATGCATAGTCATACCCTTCAGGAAAAACAAGGTTACCCCTAGCTACCAAATAGGTGGCAATCCACTGAGCACAGAAGAAGTTATCAGGGACCTGGGGACCCAGGTTGATAGTAGTCTGTCATTCGACACCCATGTAGCTAAAGTAGTTAGGAAGACCTTCTACATTGCCCACCTTATCATGAAGGGATTCTCATCTAGATCAAGGGAGGTCATAGTCTCCCTTTACTCATCACTCATCAGACCAATGATTGAGTACAATGCCCCATTCGGAATGTATCTGACCCGACACTTGCAGCAGCTGGAGAGGCCACAAAAGTTCCTCACCAAAAGGATAAAGGGTCTCAAAAATCTGTCCTATGCTGCCCGACTGAAAGAACTCCAGCTCTATTCAGTCGCCACCGCTTGCTCAGAGGTGACCTTTGCCTAACATACAAGGCCATGTCAAACCCAGATTTGATGAATATGCTTCACCTCAAAAAATCTAGATCCATCAGTGCCACAAGGGCGGGAGACTTAAACCTTGACACGGCTATTAATAGGACGTGCTGGAGGGATAGATTCATCACCCAAAGACTCCCTATGCTGTGGAACAAAATCCCGGTACATGTGAGGCAGAGCACCTCGCTGGCCTTGTTCAAGAGAAATCTTGACCAATGGATGGGAGATCGCAGATATACCCCAGGGATTACCTCAGTGTCACTGCTCGACAGAGGCACAGCAAAATAATGGGTATAGTTCCCCATACTAAAGGGGTGGTGTAAGCCACAAAACGATGGGCTAGGCTTGTAAATGCCCTCGGGCAGATAGCCTAGTATGAACCTATGAACCTATGAACCTATGAACCAGGCATCTGTCTCAGTGAGGCCCTTTTGTAAGATGTCCACATCGTTAGGAGTTCTGATTATGGCTCCTAGTTTGCAGTCATCTGCGAACTTTGTTAGTCAAAGACCTTCTAAGTTAGCCTGTACTTCAGAGAAGTAGATACCAAACAGGAGTGGACCCAGGACTGAACACTGTGGTACTCCACTTGTCACTGGTCTGAAGCTGGATTTAGAATCTGCTACTTTCACAGTGTGGGTTCTGTCAGTGAGCCAGTTGGCAACCCAGACATAGGGATTTATACCTAGTTTAGTGAGTTTATCTATAATTCCAGAGTGGGGGATGGTGTTGAAAGCCTTGGCAAGATCTAGATAGGCTGTGTGAACCACCTTACCCTCATCTACAGCTTTGGTAACCGCTTCAAAGAAGTCTATCAGGTTTAGGAGACATGATTTGCCTTTTACAAACCTGAACTGGTTAGGGTCCAGAGTATGGAGATTACCAATGTCATCGTTTATAAGTTCCATGATGATACGTTCCATAGCCTTGCAGACCAGGCTCATCAGGCTGATGGGGTGGTAGTTCCCAGGGTCCGTGGTGGCTCCCCCTTTGTGGAGTGGGATAACCATTGCTGTGCGCCATTCAGTGGGCACACAGCCTGAGGTGAGGCTATGATTGAACATGGTACTTAGGTGGGGTGCCAGTTTGTTCTGTAGTTCATGTAGAACGCAGCCTCGGATGTTGTCAGGTCCCATGGATGCTGTGTTCTTGGCTTTGGAGAGTGTGTTTTTTACCTGTGCAGCCGTGATTATAGGAACTTTGCATTCTTCCGGTATAGAGATGGGCCCTTTAGGGGGTAAGAGAGGGGTAAAGTTAGCGCTGAACCTATCGGCAATGATGTTGGCAATATCAGTTGGTTCTGTGTATTTAGTGCCATTGTGCTGTAACTCAGAGCAGATCTGAGTGTTGCCATTGAGATTCTTGACATAGCTATAGAATGCTTTGTGATTGTCTTTAGAAGCAGTGGCATTTTTTTTTTGTAACTAGCTTTGGAGGATTTTATGTGGGATCTCATCTTCTTACTGAGGCTGACCACAGAGTTCCTCCAATCATGGGATTTTACTCTTTTTTGCAACAGTTTCTTTCTTCTGTTGCAGGGTTTGTTTATGGCAGGGGACCACCAGATTGGCTTCCCTTTTTTGGAGGATAGCATCTTGGTTCTGTTAGGGATTGCACGATCCATGCACTTGTGTAAGTGCTTATAAAGTGCATTTGCATAGGATTCAGCAGTCGTACCTCTACTGTCCGTCAGCATGGGTGTCTTGAAGTTTGCCACTTCTGTCTTAAGAAGCATGAAGTTGGCTTTGGAGAAATCTTTTAAGGTGGTTTTCCTAATGGGGGGTGGGGGTGGGATGTGGATGTCTAGGGTGATTAGCTTGTGGTCGGATCTGACCAATGAGGAACTGACCTCTGGTGTGGAACACCGGTTGCCCATGTTGGTAATGACCAGGTCTAGGATATTGCTGCCCCTGGTGCGGGTGTGGATAAATTGATCCAAGGCATTGGAATTTATGAATTCCAAAAAAAATTGAGCACAAGAGTTGGTACATGAGTAGTTTTCCCAGTTAATGGTGGGGTAGTTGAAATTGCCTATTATTAGAGTGTTAGGTTGTACCCTAATATTTTGCAGTGTATCAAGAAATTAGGAGTGAGAATCCTGGGGCATGATGGGAGATCTGTAGCAAGCTACAATTTGGATTGCAGTCTTGCCCAGAGTTAGTTGCACTTGGATAATCTCAGATGCATTATGCTGAGCAACTAGCCTGGAGGTGTGGATATCCTTAATGAATATGGACACGCCTCCTCCTTTAGTGTTTCGGTCCAGGTTAGGTGGCCGAAAGGTGTAGTATGAATTATAGCCTGGTAATGCAGGGGTGCTCTCTGGAGCCTTGAACCAGGTCTCTGTCACTGCACAGATGTCGATGTTCTCCATTTTAAGGAGTGCCTCGAGTGAGTGCATTTTGAGGTTTAGACTTCTAGCATTAAGTAGCATTACCCTCAGATTTTGCTTGCTTGTACCTGTTATGGTGGTGAATTTGTCATTTGAACCTTGCCTAAAAAAGGCACTATAGGGTGGCAAAAGCCTTAGCCAGTATCCGGAATCCCAAGGGCGACAGGTGCAGGCCATCTCTGGCAAAGCATCATGGTTTGTCGATCATGTCATCCCAGGCAGACAGATACTGGATCCCCTTAGAATGACACCAGAAGCTTAGCCAATTGTTGAAGTCAATCATTTTATCCTTGTACTGTGATATAATTCTGGGTGATGGCAGGATGCTACTCAGGGCTAGGGTCATGCCTGCCTGGGCTACAAGATCAGACAGCTCCTCCATGTCTCTTTTCATGTAGTCTAGGGAGGTATGTCTCAGGTCATTCACACCGACGTGGACAATGACAGAGTCATATTTGTACTTGTTCTGGAGTGACCTGAGTGCGTGCGTTATGTGGCGGATCCTGGCACCTGACAGGCAGCTGACAGTAACTTTCTCATTGTTTAGCCTGGTGAGTGGAACATCAGTGTGCCTGACTATAGAGTCACTTATGACTACAGTGTTGGGTAAGTTGTTATGCCTTAAGGGCTGTGGTTGAGTGGCACACTGAGTTTGTGGGCTATGTGTCATTTGAGTTGTGTTGGGGGGTTGTGGTTGCTTGCATTTCTGCTTTGGAGGTCCCTGTTGCTTGGGTAGATTTTTATTGAAAGCCTCCCCGAATGTGTGTGTGTGTTTTGTGTTTCTGTGTGTGTGTTTTGGTGATGTAGGTTTTGAGGGACTATGTGTGGTGTGGTGCAAGTGTTTACCTTCTCCTCTTGACTGTCTAGTCCAGTCTTGGGTGAAGTACTGTCTTATGTCTGTTCAACAGCATGACATGTCCTTAATTTTGTAATTTATGTAACATTCTCAGGACATGCTGTCCAAATGGCACAATGACCTTGTGTGTTGCATGTACTGGCAATTTATGTGCCATATTGTATTACAGTATTGTGACTGGTACATTTGAACCTGTATCCTTGACATACTGTATTGACATGCACTGGTCCATTACAGAATATAAGAAGGTGATGCTTTGTTTAGCATCATTCATGCCTCCTTTCTTTGTCCATATCTTGCATATGTCAATAGCTGGTCTTTTTGATGATAGCTTATATCAGGACATGTATACAATAATTTACATATATGTCTGTGTGCATCCATGTGTAGTACATATGCACTGATTTACATGGATGCACATGTAATCTGATGGACACATAACCACCCTTGTAATATTTGACTGGTTGCATGCACTTATTTTATTTTGCTCTGCTGTACTTACATACACAGGACTGTCCTTTAATCAGTCCTACACATGCACAGTGATATTTATATCAATAACGATGATTGTGCCACCTGTTGTATTATTTTTGCATGGCAGTATATATGTGCATGTGATACTCAAACCTACTTTTCTTGTGTGCCTATGCCATTTACTGTTTAATTCTTGCACATTGCTGTGTAGTTTGTGTCAATTGTACACAGACACAATTATAGCCATCCTCAAAGTACTATGCCTATGTGTCTGCTGTTGGCCATTTGCTTCAATGAACATTGTGAGGACTTGCAGTTTGTCTTGTTCTGTGGACACATGCATGTGCACTGTGTCTCTTTAGCTAGGGCTGTTCTGCTTTATTCTGTAAATACTTTCTCTTGCCAGCATTTCCTTACTGATGTGGGCCTATGTTGTCCATTTCCCCCTTATAGCTTCGTCCTTCATATTTCACATATACATGGCACATGTTACGTTTATGTTTGCCTTCTTCTACATTACCATTGTTGCCATATACTGGTACAATCTCACCTTCTGCCCCCATGTTGGGTATCATACACATGCAAGGTATATGCACACAAGGTGGTGGTAATTAATTTGGTTCCATCACTGTTCATGTTGTACTTTTGTGTTGAGCATTACCTAGGAATTTTTATGCTTCCTGGCAATTCACTGGCTGGCATTCCGTAAATGTCATTACTCGTATTTGTATCACCATTTACTTTATATTCCATGTCACTGGTATGGGTATGTGTGATGAAACGTCTTTCACTGAGGATCATATTATTTCATTGCATGTCACACATATGCATTGTATACCTGCAACCCATCTGTGTAGCCTCTGACATGGCATATGTTGTTGACATATGTATCCCATTTCAACTGTATTTGTGAAATATACACTTATTTGTGTATTACACAGCCACATTAATGCTTTGTTGTAATACTGCTGTTTGTCACTGTGCTACAGTGATGGCACTCCCCATTTAGTGCTTTCCAACACGCACCTACCATTGGTCACAGTCATTCTGGTATGAGTATCACATAGTTTGCAACATCTCAGCACTGCTTTGTGCATTGGGAAATATGTATTTTTGCATTGCACCATGGCTGGTATACATCCCTAACCTGCTTGTCAATTTTCCTTTACCCGTACGGTAGATTCTGCATGTGTACTGTCTGTGTACCTTATCTCTAATAAGAATAGTACCAAAACCACCAAACGACAGGCTGAGGAGCAAAACTGACGAAACCAATGAAAATAAAATGGAATAAAAACGTTTATTAAGATGAAGCGCTTTTCGTCGCCCACGTTGAGGCAACTTCTTCAGATAACAAATTATTGCAGCACCACCATTTTATAGCCTAATCAAATCATGTGATAAAAACATTGTATCAATGTTACAAAAAGTAGTACCCACTAAATTTGTAAATATAAAAATATATCTCATTAAAACATAAACCTGTAAATCACACAACTACCTAAAATAACAATAGCAAACTGCTTTTACAAAATTTGCTAAGCAGATTTTGTATAACCCATCAAGTCATCTTTTTAAGCGACCATATATAAAAAAATTACGCATAGAGTTATACTTTTGTAGTAACATCTAATACCTATTATTTAACTGTACTAAAAATTATTAAATGTAAGAATTATCCATAAATAATTGTTAGAAATATGTTTCATTATGCGATATAAACTACTATTAAACTAATAATACATAAACATTTCTAACAAACATAATTAATATTATAAACATATATAAACATAAATACAAAACCAATACATATTATGTATTAGAGCCTATCTATTAAGGCTCCTGAGTTTAAGAAGACATGCTATATTACAATGTTCGTTCAACCCTGGTTGGTTTCGTCAGTTTTGCTCCTCTGCCTGTCGTTTGGTGGTTTTGTGTACCTTATCTCTCTTTTATGTATATTTCTAACCTTTGTCTGTCATGCCTTCTGATATTTCTTATATGTTTTTATCTGCTCTTTTGCTCTCCTCCACTTTCTATTTTCCATTTCTTTTATTCCCCAAAAAATCAAAAAGGTGGCCCATTTCCACTCCAAAACAAAAAAAAATTGCCTGTGCCCCTCTGCCTCCCCCTTTGACCTTCCTTTTACATTATACATCTTGTGTGTCTCCCTTCTTCACCCTCATTCCACATCTGCTTTTGTATCAATGTATTTCCTTGGGTGCATGTGTTACTTGTGTTCCCTGCATGTGTCCTGCACCCATTGTTAGCTACTGTTAGTCATGGTGAAGTGTCCATCTTTTAATCCATATATATATATTACTTATGATGCTTAGCAATGGCACCAGTAGGAAGGGACTGGTTTAATTTCCAGAGATAAAGTAATTTTTTGCATTATAAATATTTACTTCGATCATCCTGGTTGCGTTATAACAGCCCAGGCAGCTTGGCAATATGACTAAAGTAGATGCGTGATTGTGTTTGTACGACCACGATGCATAGTTGCCCACTGGTGCCTGACTTTAGAATTAGTTATCATGTTAGTCACTACAGTTCTCACTTTGTTTATTTTTTAACATATAGCAACAGGCAGGTTGGGTGACAGAAGATGCTGATGGAAACTGCAGCTTTTTTATTATGAATACTGTGATGTCATACATACCAGTAAGACTATTCTGGCTGTCAGTGGGTTGTGTTTTTGCTGTGTGTTATTATTGTCCAGTTACTTAGATGCAAGGATTTGACTGACACCTGAAATTGCCTCTGTAGTACTGTTTGAACAAGGTCATACATTGCCATTTTCCTCTGCTTGGGACATATCTTCGTTAATTGTTGATAGCCTCTTTCTTATGCTTTTTAACGATGTACTATTCACATTCTTTAATAATAGCCTGCAGAATGGCATCTGGAAAATGGGGAGTACATGTTTCCATTGTGATCACATGGTTGTAGTGTTTCTGCAGATTTTATGAGTAAGTTATTCTTCCCTTTACTCTCTCTCTCTTCATGATTTCTAACACTATCTGCTTTTTTAGCCTTATAGTTTAGGAATTATAACTACAGACTGCTTTATGTAGTGTCACTTCTGGATGGGTCTCAGAGTACGTTTACCTTTTGGAAATGGGGAAGAAGTCTGATGAGGTCTTTAGTACATAGGTTACTGTAAAGCCATAGCAACTGGAACTGCTGTTGCTATACACCTGAGAGTCATAGGATATCTTAGGGTAGAAGTTGGTGGATTGTCCATCATGTTGCTCTCAAAGGGTTGCCCCTTCTCCACTGGCTCTTTAGCTACAACAGTTCTAGAACTCTCCTTGATGAAAACAGCTGTCCTTCTCAGTTATCGGTATGAATAGTCTCGCTTATTCATCTCCTGGCCATGCAAATGTGCTACACCGGATTAGCGCATCACTCCTCTTCAGCCTCGTCCCTGCTCATCTCCCTCCATATCCTCCTCCTCTCTGTACTCTAACGCTCTCTCTTTCCCTCTTTGCTATACTCCTTTGCCCTCAACTACCTTTCCCTTGTCTTGTATCTCTTAACACTAGCTTTCTCATCACTATACCTTTTGTAAGACACATTGCTTTCTGTTCAAAATAGCAACAATATCTGTATACTTTATCAAATTTGAAATCAGCTTTATAGGTTCATAGGTGTTTACTCGGCTAATGGTCACAAGGGCCTTTTTTGCCTAGCCATGCATCCCAAATCTCTGACAATTTCTGATACCTCTGATAAGGGTAAGCATGGGCCTGGGAGATGAACCATTTACAGGTTACCTGTGTCCATTAGAGACATAGGTGCCAAATGAGGGATGAATTTCCATTTTTCCATCCAATTGTCCAATTTGCACTTATATTTTTGCAATAATGTTGTAAAAATTATTTTATATTATTGCCTTTCAAACATAGGTGTCACTCTGCCGGTTATTGTTGTTTGTACATTGAAGCCTTTCTGTCTCGGCCTCTGATGAAAGTAGATCATGTGCCCTTTTGGACTTTCCTGGTAAACAAAAGCTATAAATAAAATACAAAATAAATAGGAATAATTGCGTAAGTGGCTAGTGGCCAAGGCAAAGAACATTGAGGGCCCTTATTCTGTGGTCATGTGTGTTGCTGAAAAGACCTTTAACTGCATCAATTGATCTTTCTTTCACACCTCTTTCTGGGCAATGAGTTTCCTGACCAGTTCCAAGTTGTGTAGCCAAAGCTAGTATTAATTTTTCTGGGCATTGGTCAAAGTCAAAGCATATTATGAAAGGCATTCCCTTTAGAAGACAGTAACCTAATCCTTCACCACTTAGCTTTCAACTTATCCTAAGAACAACTTCTGTATCACATAAAATGTGAGACCAGCATTACATCAGATATAGTGGATAATGTCCTAATAAAATGACTGTCCTGTGACAGCAACACCTTAGTCACCATGTGCTCACTGGGATATTCTACTGGATGGCTAATGCATATCATTGAAGGTTATAGAAAGCTTTTCAATTATACACTGAACAGCAGTAACATGGCTATATAATGGAAATATACACATGAATGATTATCACTGAAAACTGATTTAAAACGAAAACAGTGAATGTGAAAGTTTTTGTAACATTATTAAGGTGTTTTGCCGGGGGGGGGGGGGGGGCTTCACTGACTCCTACCCCAAACATGCTGAGCTGTGTATCCCACATCCCTGATATGTATGTATATATATATATATATATATATATATATATATATATATATATATATATATATATATAAAATGGCTCTACTTTAGAAGAACAAAAACCCACTTACCCGAATCAGTAAATCTCGAGAAGACTTCACCAACACCAAAAAACAACAAACACTCAAATTACCGAGTACTCCAAGTAAGTAACCATGTGTCCGGCAGCACAAAAAAATAAAAACTGAAGTGAATTAAACCCATTCATACACCCTCTCTAACTAAATAAACCAACTCTGAGATTGCACTACAGTGGGGAAACAGGCAAAGTTCACAGTGGCGGCCAAGTGGTTCCTTTCTCAGGGTAACTTTCCAGTCTTCCATTCTTCATTTATTAGTGGTTTAGGTGAGGTCATCTCAAGAGTTAGTAATTCAGGTAAGTGGGTTTTCATTTTTCTGAAGCAGACCCATAGATAGATAGATAGATAGATAGATCGATAGATAGATAGATAGATAGATAGATAGATATGGGTGCATAGTCTTTCATCAATGAGTATTTTCTTCGACAGAGTGGAAGACAGTGCAGCTCTTTGAAAATCAGCTGTTTGAAAAGTGTTGACTGTTTAAGCTAGAGATTGCAGTACAGTGGGGATTCAGGAATATGCTCTTTCCCCACTGTAGTGCAATCTCAGAGTTGGTATAAATAATTAGCAGGGGTGTAGTGGGGAGCTTGCTGCCCTGCAAAAACATCCATTTTATGTGTTTTTTTTCAATCCTTTGTGGATCAATGTTTTTCCAGATTCAGTGAGTGGCAATCAATGCTGTCTGGATTGATAATGTCTGCTGTCAAGAAAAGATTAGGCTTTCATATATATCTGCTGGGCATTGCCTCTACTCGTACAAGTTTGTTAAGGCCTGAAACTCCTTACTTGTATCCATCAGGTCTGTAACCTCCCTCCTATCTTTCAAAACCACTCTGAAAGACTTCCTAGCTAAAAATCTAACTTTGTTCTTGCTCAAAACCAGGAAAAACTATATCCTTAAATGTGAACTAGGAAAAACTATATCCTCAAATGTGAACAAGTACCTTTTCATTCCTTATACTTCCTTACTCTTCCTTCTTCACTTACTTCCTTACTGCTAGCTAATTCACTTCCCTGACTTTCTCTCTAAATATACCATAAGCCTGTTTTTCCCCTCATTTCATATTGCAATTCCTATTTGCATTAGACTAACTTACCTTTAATTTCTCTACAAACTGTCTAACATTCCTCTATATATTAAGTGATTGTCATATACCTTGTATCAATTCTTAATGTTTTTATATTATGTCTAATTTGTTATAATTATTCAAACTGCAGATGTTTTTGTTTTATTTTTGAAGATTGTAAAATTATTGTTCTTACAATGTTCTGTAATAATTTGGAGCTTTTCTCCAAGGGCCTCCTTTGAAAAGGGGGTTTTACCCAGTCGGACCTTCCCGGTAATCAAATGTAAATAAGTAAATAAATATCCATACCTATTTCTGGCCCTCTCTCTGTATACATATATATATATATATATATATATATATATATATATATATATTTTTTTTTTTTTTTTTTTTTCCATTCCAAGACCATTAAAGGTCAGAGTAACAGGAATTCTATGGGATACTGTAATATCGGACTTAGTAAATACTCTAAAAATACTTGCACATTGTATCTTCACTTTTCAGTGTCAAACATTTGTATATCAGAATTCTACCTGTGCTTAACTTATTACATCTGAGTGATGCCTCCAGGTACATTTGCAGTTAACTCCTACTGATGCCTCTAGGCGTGATATATTGCTTGTTCATATTTGCATCAATAAATCCAAAATCATGCTATGTACAAGGTTTTAGAAGATTTCATCTTAAAGCTTACACAATGACAAACTCAACTGCATTAATATTTGACCTTTGTCTAATGCAGGTAAATAGATATTAACTGTTGTTTTATGATATTAATTTATATAGATATAATTTTCACATTTTTCTAAACATCTCAACAACCAAGAAACAGACAGAACTCCTTAGCCTCATATGAAAGCTTTCATTTAGATGAATAAGATGTTACTGACAGTATGTGTGTAACTTAAGTGGTTGCTCAGATATTGTAAGTTGTTTACAAAATATTATAAATGTAATAGTTACTCCCTGGGATCATGAAGCTCCATGCAAGAATAAGGCTATTCTTACACGGAGTGGTTTGTGTCCGTTTAAGATAGCAGCGCGCCTTGCATATGCATGAAGGCATGCTGCTATCTAAACTAAACAGACACAAACCAGGAACAAGCACAGGGGTTGTGTGTCAGCAGTCCCAGCACCTGAAACATGCCCCCTTCACTTACATCACTTTCTGACACGTATGAGTGTCAAACTATATAATAATAGAGCCTAGCTCTAATATTATATAGTAAATGAGTGTCCGCAGACACTGAAATATAAATAGCTAACATTTCAGTGTCTGTGGACACTGAAAAAAAAACACAAAAACACCTATAGAAGGCAGCAGCCTTCAAGTGCTCACCCCCAAATGTATGCACTCTTGCCCTACATGCATGGAAGTAGTAGGGCAAGAGGAAAGGAGTAAAAAAAATGGAATAATATTTTTTTTTTCATGAAGTAAATCCGAAGTTATGCTTAGCTTGGCTGAAATCCTGAAAATTATAGACAAGTGCTACTGTAATAGAAAATGTTATCAAGTTGCTGTGGCGTAGTGGTACTGCCATGGTTTAACATGTAGAACATGGTTTGAATTCTCCCCTCTACTAAATTATGTAATACATTTTTAAGGAATTTGAATGATAGATGTCAATCATAGGTGTCACATATAGCACAGTAGGGTTGGGAATATGTAAAATATAAATGTAAAAAACAATTTATAACTTTAATGAAAAATAAAATAGTTTTAAGCAATGCTTTGCTATTGGAAGCATAGCTTACCTGCATTCAGCTCTGCTTAGCTGGTGTAAGCATTGCTATGCGGATTTGCCCGGATCTAAGCATAGTGCAGCATATTAAAACTGGCCAATCACGAAAAAGTATGGAAAAATAGCCCTATTTAAACCACACAGGCAGGAATATAGCCATAACCATTTGGAATTGCACACAGCAGGACCAAAATGGCTGGTGACTGAGAAGGTGTGCGCTTCTGAGCGCAACGTTGGGGCATCCAGGAGTCCAGGGTCATGGTTGGGCTCCTAGTTAAAAACCATGATGGCATGCTGCTGCAGGGCCAGTAACAGGGCTCGCAGTACAAAGTGGAGGCCAGCTTGCATGTGATCTTACCAATGCCACTGGCATACCCTGGACTGGTGAGCAAGTACGTCATCACCATAATGACCTGAAGCGGAGAAGGGGTGCATTCTTGTACCAGTGGATCCAAGAAGCCCAAGCGGAGGATGTCCCACCTGTTTGTAAGTATGCAGTCTTATGTATCTCTACATATGGAAAAAGTTCAACTTGTGACTGTGCAGGTGTGATTAATGCGTGATGTCTCCCCATACAGCTGATGCGGAGAGGTCCCAGAATGTGCAGACTCATGCACAGTGACTGGCCTGGCTGCATTGGCAGTATGAGTACAGCATACCCCCTACTATTAGCAGTAAGAAATCAAAAAGTTTAGTAATAGTAGTACTGCTTGTATATATAATTGTGCTGTAAAAGTCAGGAATAAATGCCTGTGTAAGGCTGCCAGTGTTACAATGGAGTATTCCCAGCTGCTGTGCAAGACAGATATCAGTAGCAAGCAAGGTACAATATGCAGGAGAAGAATATTAGAATATGTATGAGTGTGTCTGAGTGAACCTGCCAAGAAAGTGCCATGTCAGGGCTACTGTAACAGTTAGAAATGAAAAGCATTCCCCTGTGCAGATCATGCAGGAATAGTAATTGTGGAGTTCTGAATCGTACACAGATATGTATGTCAAAACTAATAAAGGTGATCCCAAACACTGGTGTGTGTCATCTCACTTGTACCTGATAAATAGAAATGTGTATGTCCTGCAGAATGCATTAACTGAGGTGAACTGATTTAGCACTGCTTGTCCGCATACTTTAGAATGGGCATGTCAAATAACTGGAAAAAAGCAACAGTACATATTCCCATCAGAATGTGTTTTACTTGTTTGTCTGCCAGCATTGTCCTGTGTAAACCTTTCAATTTCAGCCTTATGTAGCTGTGAATGTACTGAGAAATGTATAAGGCTAACAGGTGCAGACCTAAAACCTACACTGTGTACTTAGGAATCTAAATTGCAGTATGTAGTTGTAAAACAGTCAAATGTGGAATGCAGCTAATGTGCACATGTTTCACAAACAGTGACACTAATATCTGTTGTGTATGCATAAAATGTACTGAAAATGGAAAACAAATAGTGCAACATATGATAATAAAAGTACTGTGCACAAAAATATGTACTAGATAGAAATGTCACAAGCAAAACACAACACTTCCCCAGTAATTCAGTCTGATGAGAACTAGACGTGCAGTTCAATTTTGCACACACACCACGTTTTGAATCCAGGGACCGCCAATAACATCTCAGTCTGGTTCTACAGTTTTAAACTGCAATCTGAATAGAAATAATAATGCACTGCAACACATGCATTTCCATACAGGGCACACAGGTAAAGCATTCTGAACAGAAATACTAGCATACTGTGTATAACTATGAAAGTGTACAATTGCTGTGTTAACCAGCCCCAGTCCTACAAATAGATGCAAGTTAGACATCCACACTGCAGTCTGGCCCCGACAAGCCCCTTAAGTGTCACGCTGTCACAGATAGTTTCCCCAGTTGACAAGAAACCTGCACACAGAGAATGTCCCAGTAGATGTATGTGAAAGACACAACACACATTCCAGGGCTTGCAACCAAAATGTGAATCTGAAATATGTGTAGAAACAGCAATGTAATGTGCACACAGTTCATCTGGGCAGGCCCACAGGTAAAGAAACTGGTATAGAAACAGGTCTGATGTGTATAACTAAAATAATAGTACAATTGATGTGTTGATATCTACAGCTGTTGGTGTGCTGTAGCAGCCCCATGGCCCAGCTAGAGTGTAAGGGCGGTCAGAATGTAGGGTAGTGAATAGTAGTGTACTGACAAATATACTTGATAGCAGTTGTCAATTGAATCTGTTCCCTTCCCCCACCACTCAACTGATCTAATCATCACACTGAAACCAATATGGGTATGTTCCTAAACAAACCTCTACTGTTGGGGTTGCTCCATTTGGTTTATCATTATTTAAACTGTGTGCATACTAATATCCCCTGTTGAATAATCATCTTATTGCCTGCCTGACATACCAGTAACTGGCATGCTGTTGCCATTCCATACCTGCATGGGTTCTGTTTGCTATGGCACTGTTATAATTGCACTGTTTTGAGTTAATGGGAATATCCATGCATGCTATTTTGACTAATGCTGTAATGTGCTGTGCAGGACTAGCCAATATTCATTGTTAAATTCTACACCATAGCACATATGGGAAGGCAGATCCCAGTGGATCTGCCTCTCCCACCCCACCTGGCTGATGCACCGGGTCCCAGCATGTCTGGGACCCAACCCAGACCTCCCTCATCTGCTGGTCCTGCACCACCCTCGGGTGGAACCGCTGAAGGGCATGGGGCTCAACCCTCCCCCCTGCAAGTGGGTGCAGTGAGAACGTTGTCACCTGGGGCGAGGTCTGGGGCATGGTGCACAGTGTCCTCCAGATGGAGCTGGATGACTGCCTGCACCAGGTGGAGGGCAGGCTGTCGCATCTAGAGGGGAAGGCGGCCCCTCCAGCTCAGCCCGCAGCACAGTCACCTTCGGGGCTGTGAAAGAGTAGTGGTGACTGCCATTGGATGGGGACATCAGTGCCACTACTACCAATCTTGGAGGCTCATGAGCCTCAGATTCCCAACCAACCTCCCCGTCAAGGTGTCTACCCTCCATGTGTCATACACTGCCCCTGTCTGCTGTCTTGTCTATCTTGTCTGTCTGCAAATGCAACCTCTCCTACCACACCTCCCTCACCACACTTACCAATAATCCTTCTTTAACATCCCACTCTCACCTTAAAAAAAAGGGGGCATCTGTCCCACAAAAAAAAAAAATGTCCCATACATAGCTCTGCATTTCGCACAGAGACATGTACCCAGCACACAATCTAACCCTACCAATCATCCGTATTGTATGATGGCCACACACCTCCCTGTAGGGTGTGAGCTCCAAATTCTAAATTGCCCACATTGAAAGCAGCTGTTGCTGCCAAAGATATGCAGAGCTATGGTCCTTTCCTACACCCGTCCTGCACATCCCTACTTGTTTCTTCTCTTGTTTGTCCCACTGCTTGCCCCAATTTCACCACTTTCCTATCTCCCTTTTTTTTTCTTTATTTGAAGTTAGCGTAGGTTTAAGCATCCGTAAGCAAGCGTAAACTAAGCTAAGTTCACGTAAGTGTTGCTTAGCTCCTCGCAAACCCACTTACAACTGCTTTAAAATGCCTTAATCACTCTGTCTCTAACAGCCCCTGTTCTGCACAGCAACAAAATATGCAGCCCTTGCAAGTTTCAAACACTATAGCCAAAGTGACTTACCACTAAGCCATTTCAGACAAAACTAAATCTGATGTTTTTTCAAACATATCATTCAGCACAGTCATTTAAGAGTAGAGGAAATGTTTATATATATATATATATATATATATATATATATATATATATATATATATATATATATACATATATATATATATATATATATATATATATATATATATAAATATATGTATACATCTATATATATATATATATGGGTCTACCTGACAACACCGACGTGCTACAACACCAACAACGAAATCACCGACACCATAAAACTGAAAGTTCAGAAACACGAAACGTCACATACCCAACAAACCACAATCCCGACACTCAACAAACAAAACAAATCCCCTGTCCAAAAAGCACACACACAACACAAGCGCACCAAAAACATTAAAAACCTACACTGAACCATACATACACAACTATCTATACACTAACATTAACCCAAACCCTAACCCTAAGGTTCGTCACTATCACACACTCACCTAACCCGCGCCCTAACCCTAACTCACTTAACCCGCCCCTATCCCTAGCGTCTGTCACACATTCACCTGACCCGCTCCCTAACCCTAACTCACTTAACCCGCCCCTAACCCTACAGACCGTCGCTATCGCACACTTACCTTACCCACACCCTGACCATAACGTCCATATCTATCGCACACTTACCTTTACATGTCGGTGTTCTCAGCATCAGGATTTTCAACTGTCAGTCTTCTCCATTGTCGATCTTCTGGTGTCGGTGTTCTCGTCATCAGCGTTTTGAGATTACAGTGTTTTCAGGTAGACCTATATATATATATATATATATATATATATATATATATATATATATATATATATATATATATATAGATAGATAGATAGATATATAGATGTCTACATATATATGTCTAATGGGTTCCCTTTATAATTTCGAAATACTGAAATCCCAAGTTTCAGTATTTTGAAATTATAATACCGAAGCCTTGAAATTCTGAAACACCAGAAGCGCCAAATTCAAAATACCGAAGTTCGGAGCTTCTGGTGTTGCGGTGTGTGAATGCATAGGTGTAAGTGTAGGTAAATACATATGAGTGTGTTGGTTAGGGGCTTTTGTGTATGTTAGTGTGTGTTTTGGCTGTAGGATGTGTGTGTGCAAGGGGCTGTGAAATGTATGTGTGTGAGTTACCTTTGTGTGTCTGATTGTGCGATCTTGGAGTTAGTATATATATATATATATATATATATATATATATATATAAGTATGGAGGGGTGTTGCGGTGTGTGAATGCATAGGTGTAAGTGTAGGTAAGTACATATGAGTGTGTTGGTTAGGGGCTTTAGTGTATGTTAGTGTGTGTTTTGGCTGTGATGTGTGTGTGCAAGGGGCTATGAAATGTGTGTATGTGAGTTACCTTTGTGTGTGTGATTGTGCGATCTCGGAGTTAGTACACATAAGTGGGGGGTGCAGCCCCCCCACATGGGTGGTGAAGGGGTGCTTGCCCCCCTTCTTGTCTGTAGTGTAAGATTGTTTGTTTGATTGTGGGGGGAGATTGTGTGTATGTGTATGTGTGTGATGTATTTGCACTGTAGGTTCGCGATTTTAAATTTCTCGGTTATAGGGTTTCGGTATCTAAAGGTTTCGGCTATAGAATTTCAGAATACTGAAATTCGAGATTTCAGTATTTCGAGATTCTATAGTGAACCCATGTCTAATATATATATTTATTATCTAAAACATTAATTAATGTGAAATTATTCACCAGAAAACTTAATTTGGGCTTAATGTTTGACCAAATGAACAACATTAACAGGCCCATTAGGAGAAAAAGTACCATCAACCCACCTTTACATCCTCAGATCCGTAATTTTGAATGGATTTTAGAAACTGAAATCAGAAAAGCCATGCCAAAAGTTAAATATAAAAACAACATAAATACAAATGAAAAAAGTTATACTGGATGAGCTCAGACTGAATAATAACATAAGGTGTGATGAAACCTGACAAAGGTGGGGGCACAGTACTAATGGACACTGTAATATATGAAGGAAAGATGAACGAAATACTTATGGACACAGACAAGTATGTAAGTGTATCAGGAAATCAAGTAAATATTTCTTACAGTAGAATAGATGGAGTTCTTTCTGACCTTTTAATGGAAGGGTTAATAGGCGTCAGTACCTACAACTATCTTAAAGTTGAGAAACCTAAGATCCCCACAATCTTTGGGATACCCAAAACTCATAAAAATGAAACTGACCCTCCACTGAGACCAATTGTCTCAGCTGAGGGGTC
The DNA here is from genome assembly GCF_019279795.1 of Protopterus annectens. Lineage (NCBI taxonomy): Eukaryota > Metazoa > Chordata > Ceratodontiformes > Protopteridae > Protopterus > Protopterus annectens. The sequence continues at coordinate 1,412,565,557 of NC_056725.1, forward strand.
CAAAATGCTACCTTTAGCCAAACTGGTAGATTCTAAGTTAAAAAAATATTTGGTTAAAAAAGAAAAATATTTTAAAAGATTCCTGGGATCTACTTAAGAATATACATAACGGTTTGTTCAACAAAGATTTAACGTTCATTACAATTGATGTCATTGACCTCTTCACATGCATTCCCCACTCTGAAGGAATGCAGATGTTAGAAGAAATTGTATTTGAGGAAACAGAAATGTCACAGGCAGAGAGGTTGGTGTGCCTTAACCTGATGGAATTAGTTTTAAAATACAATTTCATTTATTTCAAAGGAGAATTGTACCAACAGGTTAGAGGGGTGGCGATGGGAGCTGCATGCGCACCCACCTACGTTAATTTAATTTTAGCTAAATGGGAAGAAAAATATGTTCTGGACTCCATGTATAAAGATTGTTGGAGCCTCTACAAAAGGTTCCTGGATGACATCTGCATTTGTGGGTGGACAATAAGAATAGAATTCAGGAATTTGTTGATTTTATACATTCCACCACCCCATTTCTCAAATTCACCTTCAGCGTTTCTGATGAAAAACTACAATACTTAGATATAGAAATATATAAAGAAAGTAACAGGTTCAATTCAAAGGTGCACAGAAAAAACACCTTTACTAACTCATATGTGCACTATAACAGTGGTCATCCTTCTCATTACAAGAGAAATATAGTAAAAGGGCAGTATGTAAGGGCACGTCGTATGACCTCTGACACCAAGGACTTTGTGAATGAGTGCAATTTTCTCAAGGGATTGTTTTCAGTAAGGGGCTATCCAAAAGAGTTCCTTGAATAAATTACAAAACAAGTACAGGAAGGTAGAAATGACAAATATAAACCTATCCTTGGTCAGCCCTTAGTTGAGAACCATAGTACAGACTCCTCACAGCAGAACCAGTTTAGTAAAGCAATGGTGCTAGAATACAATGCTAGTAGTGGATTAGTAAGGAAAATTATCAGTGCTGAGTGAGAGCAATTCAAAAATCTCACTGAATTGGAACAAATAACCAAAACAGAGCTGAAATTTTTATATAAAAACTCACAAAGTGTGAAAAATGCCTTAGAAAATGACAAAAAAGAGGCAAATGGAAGGAAGAAAGTTGGTACCTACAAATGTGGGCGATGTTCACAATGTAGGTTTATAATGAATAAGGAAGAAGTCATCTTAAACAGTAGAAATGTGGTTTCAAGTAGTAAAGGATATTTTAACTGTGACTCAAATGGCCTTATTTATTTAGCTCTGTGTGAGGTATGTCATTCTCTTTACGTGGCCAAAACTGAACGTAAGCTAAAAAGGAGGATATACGAACATCTATATGATATGCAAAACAGAAAGGAAACAAATGCCCTTTTTAAACATTCTTTAATATGTGTCAATGCTAATTATTCCTTCTTTGTGTTGGAAGGGGTCAAAAAAGATGTTAGAGGGGGACAATGGGAAGAGAAAATAGAATATAAAGAGCTCAGGTGGCAAATAACACTTCAAGCTACATCCCCTCCAGGTTTAAATGAGAATATCTCTCTTGTACCCCTGTTGAAACTAAGGGCAGCTACATTATAGGATTATATAACAAGGTACTAGCTGCTCATGTGCATTTGATGCTTTTCCTTTTCCTTCACATTTTAATGCAATTTTAACTTTAACCACTAGAGTGTGCTAAAAACATTTTACTTTTATTTTAATGCAAATGGTTTTATTTAAGTTACTTAAGTTATCCAAGATATTTAAGCATTTTATGATTTTATAAATTCATGTGATGTATTTTTTTTAAGTTTGTAAAATGAATATCATGTTTTTTAATATTTATGAACATTTATACAAAGTTTTATGGTTAGTAGTGTTTTTTCTGCAAGCAAGGTTTTAACATGAATATTCATGAGGACTAATGATGTTTTAAATTGGATGTTTTTTATTGGATAATTAGCCTCCTAGAGGATTATAAAAGGCATTAATTGCTCTCTGACCCACATCTGATGAAGTGATTCAAACGAAAACGCTGGTTTTAATGTGTGTGTTTATGTGCTTTTGTGCTTAAATTAAAGTTGGATTTTAAAAGAATTCCGGCTGATTCTTGGTCCTGTGGTACCTGGTGGCTGTTTTTTCGTGTATAGATATATATATATATATATATATATATATAGAGAGAGAGAGAGAGAGAGAGAGAGAGAGATTTTATATATATATATATATATATATATAGAGAGAGAGAGAGAGAGAGAGAGAGATACAAAAGAACACATCAGATACATATATGACCAAAGGCACCGTTAATGGGGGTGAGGGGGACCCAGATGATGTACCTCTTGTAATTATTGATATCATCCTGTCCTCCACAGCTGAACAGATCTGCCTTGCAACACAGTACCAACACTTGCACGTCTCATACCCAGGACCCTACACAACATAGCCACAAGAAGTTAACAGTAATCCAGCTCAGCTGTACGATGTCAGAATAATATCAATAAGATATGCAGAACAGTCTGTCTACCATAGGGAATGTGCAATGTGGAAGCAGTACACATTCCAATGAAACATATATACACACACACACACACACACACACACATATATGTGTGTGTGTGTGTGTGTGTGTATATATATATATATATATATATATATATATATATATATATATATGTATATATATATATATATATATATATATATATATATATATATATATATATACATACATGCATACACATATACATAAATTACTACGTATAGATATGTATAGGAAGATACATATTTAGAGGGTGCACAGCATATTGAACAGCCAGTATTCCTACAGTTGCCACCTTTTAAAATGGACAGTGTTTGATTCTCTCATACAAAAGACAATTATTGCATGAAACATATACCCACGGAGAAGTCAAAGGACATGACACCACACACAAGGTTTGCATACATAGAAATGTTTATTTATGTACTATTTCAATTGCATATGCCATTTCATATAGCAGTTAGGTGTTTGAAATACATACTAACTGAATAATGCAACTCTCAAGCAAAACATTTTAAACAGTAATCTGAAAGCATAACATATGTTGCTGTCCAGGCCAAGGCCTTCAAGTAGTACAGCAGTAAAGAGACACTGGCCTGCAAGATAAGAATCAATCAACAGTAATTAATGCAGATGTAGTTCAGCAGCCTCCAATTACACTCTGTACTCAACCTCTAGGAGGAAAAGAATTAAGTTGTCACAATGAAAATGTATCTGTTGCATAACAATGCTAAACTTAAAACATCACTATCACACTGACAAACAGAACTGTCTGTAAGACAGTAAGCCTAGCTCACCACTGTTACCATGGTGAAATGTATGAAAATGTATAGCCATATACCTTCATGTGTCTTACTACTGATATCCCTCACATGGTGTAACAGCCTAGGTTATAAACGGTGCATACCGTCCCTCATAGAATGACTTACAAGGGCATATAACAGTGTTGCATACACTGGCCTCTGAACTGTACAAGGACAAACACGTTTTGTCCAGCTGTAGCCCACATATATATGGACCCTACCCCACAATATGTGTGAGGGCCACAACATCACTGGAATGATGGCAGGAATGCCAGCATGACATAATGATAGGCCACTACTTAACCTCTTACTGCATGACATATGGACACAGCCTGGTATATAGGTGGAGGACAGAGGCTGAAACACAGGGCCATATTTGCAATATTGTTGTTATACACTGTGAATGTTGCTGGTGTTACAGGATTGGTTGCAACATACCCTTATTCAGGAATATGAAGTCAGAAACACAAATGGATGTACCCATGTACTGATAGCACTCAACAGATAGAATGCCACTGATATATGACAGACAAGACCTGTGTGGTGAACAGACAAAACATAACAGCCAATCCTCTGGCCATCATGTGGATAGGCCC
>NC_056725.1:1412571980-1412584480 GCF_019279795.1 Protopterus annectens
TATGGAACCATAGTGGCCCTTACAATGGCATGCAGATGACATCATTCATAACAGACCACCAATGATAGTGTTTCAACATGGAACATGACTACAAACACATTGCACAAATTGTTGTACAGTACGGTATATGTCCCAACAGTAGGTTTGCTGTAAACATACCCGTTTAGTTGTGTGATCAGATTGTTGTTGCACATATGGTGGGGGGGGGAGACAGAGATGTGTATTAACAACTATTATATCCTTGCAGTATGAGGTCCTCAGACCTTTTTTCCTCTTTATGTCTTTCAGGCACCATGTTACGGGAGCGATTGCCGGTGTACTCCTCCCAGGAGAATGAAGTGATCATACAACACCTGGTTCAGCACTACCACACCCTTTTTGGACGTACAGCCCATGATCTGCAGGAGAGGACTGCCCTGTGGAATGATCTTGTCCACAGGGTAAATGATGGCCTGCATAGCTGCAATTATTAGCATGTCCGACATTGATGCACTGACCTACTCTGCCATGTCTGTCAGCGTGCTGCTGCGGTTAGGAGGGACCAGTTAGCCACTAGGAGAGTCAGGCCATCCAGCCCCCCTGACACATGCTGAGGAGCTCCTCACCAGCCTCGGGGCACCTGCCTGCTCGCAAACACAAGATCCTGTGGAGAGCATTGTGGAGGTGGGTGCTACCCACACAATGGATGAGGAGCGTGCAGGTAAGGCCGCAGGGCACATAAGTAGACCAATGTTGCATATCCATCTGCATCTGTAGAGTTTAATCATGCATATGTGAGATAAAATATATATAGTAATCAATCAGTAACAACTTGTCACTCAACAGCACCAGTCTCAACCTGATACCACCAGTCTTCCAACTCTATTCCTTTTGCCTAAGTTTCAAGTACCATTCAGTAGGTATGCTATCACCCAAAATAGTCTTATTAACTCTACTTCTACCCCTTTTACTCATCCCATATCTCCTAACCACCTACGAATATCAGGATCACCCAGATTTCCACTACCCTAAATTCCAAACATCCATCCCATCCACAACAGATAATAATGCACCCTTACTCACTCCTCTCATGCTTACCTCCTTAATCCCTAAATACTACCATCTTACTAGACCTAGTTACATTAGTCATAAAACTAGACACTATTACAAAACTTTATTCAAAATCTTAAAACTCATACTCAGGATACACTACAACCTCACAAAAGATGGCAACATCCACCCAAACCCTGGCCCATCCCCACCTGTTGGCCCTAATCCCCCTACTATATCCCCTACCACCATAGCTCCAACAAATAGACCTCCTAGTTCACTGCTGGCCTGCCATCTAAACATTAGGAGCATAAATAGCAAAACTCAGCACCTGCATGCCCTCTTAGCTGTTCATTCCCCAGATATATTATGCTTAACAGAAACGTGGCTAAAGCCTGCCACCAAGGACCATGAGATTCTGCCACCAGGGTATAGTATGTTTCGCCCAGACCGTACCACCAGAAAGGGTGGTGGGGTAGCCATACTTTACAAGTCTACCCTATCTGTCAGCATAGACACCCAACAAACACCCCAGTTCAATAATGCTGAAATTCTTATCTCAAAACTACAAATTAACAAAAACAAAAATGTAAACATTGTCTGTGTCTACATTCCCCCAGGGAGGAACACAGAAACCTTAGAAGACTTCTTATATTGGTTATCCTATAACCACCCCCAAGAAACAATTGTTCTTGGGGTATTCAACATTGACTGGAACACTTGCTCTTGTGAAACCCCCACAACCCACATAAACCTCTATGGATTTACTGAAATCATAACCTCCCCCACCAGGACAGGAAAACCCAATAACAAGGAACGTACCCTAGATTGGATACTCGTCTATACTCATCTTCAATCTTTTAAATCAGGCACCTTGCCTGATGACCTAAATGACCACTGTCTCACCTATGTAATCAAGCTCAAAGTAGACTACTCCTACCAGCCCACCTATAGAACATTAAGAAACAACAAGAATTTTATTCTCACCAAGTTTCAAAATGAACTTAAGGCATGCAACTGGTCAGTACTAAAAAGTCTCCCCCTAGATGAAGCAGTAGCATACTTTAACACCAAATTCCTTGCTATTCTTAACTCCCATGCTCCCAGCCGCTCTATTAGAACCAAAGTTAATATTGCATCATGGCTTTCTAAAGATACCAAAACCAAAATTTCACCCAGAAACAAAGCATGGGCCACCTACCGAAAAACAAAAGCCCCACTTGATCAACTAAGATTCAGATAGCTAAGGATTGACACCAAAAAATCCATAACCTTAGACAAAAACAACCACTATTACCATCTACTGCAAAAACACCAAAACAAACCTCAAAAGTTCTGGGCAGGAATAAACAAACTACTCCACCCAGGCCAAACTGCCACTCCACCACCCTCAGCTTCCCAGCAAAAATCCCCAGTAGACATTGATAATAACTTCAACAGCTTCTTCACAGAGACTATCCAGTCTCTAGCCAGCCAACTCTCTCCCAATGGCTCTAATTCTAATGTTGCCACACCCAGTACCCAAACATACTTTACCTTCCAACCTGTTCCTACTCAACTTATTCATGCCCTACTTAAGAAATTAAGACCCACCACCCTGGATGCCGACCTCCTCCCAGCAGACTATCTGCAAAAGGCTGTTGACACCATAGCCTACCCCATCTCTATCTTGATCAACAGAGCTATATCTGAAGCTACTGTAACCACTATATGGAAAATCTCTCATGTCATACCTCTTCATAAAGGAGGTAGTTCCATTGAACTGTTAAACTTTAGACCCATAGCTATTATGTCACCTCTAGCTAAAATTATGGAGAAGTGTGTACACATACAGCTCATGCACTACCTCACACAGAACAAGCTGTTGTCCAACTTTCAGCTTGGATTTAAGCCACACCACAGTACCACTTCTGCCCTCCTCTCTTTCTCTAACATCATTAATCACAACCGCAATAATAACAAACTATCCTCAGCACTCTTTCTAGATCTATCCAAGGCTTTTGACATGGTTGACCACAAAATGCTTATAAATACCTTGAAAGCCTTCTCCTTAAACAACCATGCACTCCAATGGTTTTGATCCTACCTGCAGGGCAGGCAACAGGCAGTCCTATGGCAGGACAAGCTATCATCTCACCTACCCATCACATTAGGAGTCCCCCAGGGCTCGATACTAGGACCTCTTCTTTTCTCCATCTTTATCAACGACCTTCATTCAGTCATCCCAGATGCTACCTGCATTCAATATGTGACTGACTCCCCCTTGATTTGTTCTGACACCTCACCAGCTACTTTATTCACATTAACCCAAATTACCTTCAATACAGTGGAAAATGGCTCTCCAATCAGCATCTAATCCTAAACTCCAACAAAACTAAGTTGCTTCTCTTCTCCCCCACATGCAGGACTCCCCTGCCAGCCTTCAACATAACTGCTAACAATGGCACTATCATCTCCCCAGAAGCCGAAACTAAACTACTGGGTATCATAGTTGATAACAACCTGAAGTTTGATGTGCATATCAATCAAACTATCAAAACCTTTAATAAAAAACTTGTCTCTCTTTACAGAATCAAACCTTTCCTTACCCCACTTGCTAGAACTGCAATTGCCCATTCCCATCTGCTATCAACTCTTCTCTTTGCCTCACCTTTATTCTCCAACTTAAACAAAATAGATCTTAATAAACTATCATCCTGCTGTAACCACATTGCCAGATTTGCTACTGGCACAGCCTACCGGACACACCACTGTCACAACCTAAATCGCCTAGGATGGTTTGAACTGCCAAGCCTACTGCAGTTCAACCAGCTAATAGTGGCACATAAAGTCCTTTACCAACCAGAAAATACACCTGCACTAAAAAATATTATCAGCCCCTATACCAGCACCCAGCCACTGCGATCATCCACTAGACTCCTAGTTCAAACATACAAATCCAACTACTCAGCTGGGGACTCTCTGTTTGCCAACTCTGTTGGAAAAATATGGACCAGACTCCCAGCTGACTTGACCCTAGAACCCTCACTAACTCAATTAAAAAAAACCTTAAGAAATACTTCAAAACTCATTGGTTATGTCCTTGCACTAACCCCGACTAGTGACCTCTCTCTTTCTTAGGTGCCTTACCTTCAACTACTTCTAACTTTTTTCTACCACTCCATTTCAGGAAGGGTCAGTTGTATAACTGCTGCTCAGTGTGTCATAAACCTGAACGTAATGTTATGTATGTTTAACTTTGAAAATAATGTTATGTTTTGTAAAGTGTTTTATAATAAGTACTATATGTGCTAAATGTTGGTATTGCTTATGACTGTAATCTGCTTGAAACTAACATTTACTAAATGTTCGATGTGTATTATTATCTTGGAGCTTTTCTCCCCGGGCCTCCACTAAAAATGGACATGTATCCAGTCGGACTACCCCAGTCAACAAATGTAAAATAAATAAATAGTCTGTTGCTGCGTTGTAGTTATAAACAGATGTGCATAATCTGTAGTATGGTGGGTTTGTACTGTTGATGTACTGTAATGCTGCTCCCACCCTGTACCAATGCCACAGGTGGGGCTACTGGCATCACATCTCTCACACAACTATGTAGGTCCCTCTGGTATATCTTTGGGGCAGCAGCCTGTAGCTGGTGAGTATGGTGTTTTTTCAGGTTTGCCAATACAACAGCCATGTTATGGCCATGGTATTTTCCATGCAGACATTTAACACACCTACTCATAATGCATGCTGTACATGTTCACTTATTGTTGGCGTTAACTGCACTGCATCACAGGGGTCATCATAGTGGCATATCTGAAGGGTATATAAGAGTCCTGAAATATAACTGACAAGCTGTCATTGCAAGATGTGTGCACAGAGATGAACATAATGGTGGGGCAAACGGCCTACAGTAGGAACATGTCTGAAACATCACCCTTAAACAGTGCTACAACAGTGTATACCACTATTGCAATGGCAACTGTTACAGATCTACACAACAGAATATCACAATATCGCATTCCACAACCCTTACAACCTGTAATGTGGTCCTAACCTGAGCAATGAATGTGTAATATGGAATCCTATGTTAGGACAGCAAATATGGGGAATACATACCTTAACAAACACTGGAAGCATATGTGTGCATTCACTCCAAATAACATATAGTGGAAGTAGCTTTTGAGGTACTGACAGCATGCACTCTTCATGAGTATGGACCTTCCAGGAAGTACAGATCCTCAATGTTACACCAAGAAATGGTCTGCTGTCCAAGACATTTGCCCATCAAATGTGCCCACTTACCTGCAATAGAGGTAGCCATGGCTTGCACACATCTTACAAGCCATGGAATGGATCCCATACCCAACAGGTAGCATGCAGGAGTTGGACATGTAGCCTTATGTCACCATTGCATATACCATGGCAAACAGTGCAGACAGTCATGTATGTGGCAAGGATATATGGGACAAGATTAATGTAGAAAATAAACAGATGGCCATTCAAGACAGATGATGACACTTGTTTCAAACTGGTCATGCAGGCTGCCTAGTAACATGCCGTAACACTGGGGGCATTGCAGGAATGTCTAGCAAGTATTGCCTGTGCAATGCCTGTGCCAACAATCACCTGGACTCTGCAAAACTGTGGCCCATGGGTTAGGGTAATCAGATTGGACAGTTGTTCCACAGGAAACATCAGCCAGGGCTCCCTACAGGTAGCGTATGCATAAGATCAAAAGTCTCCCAAAGGCATGTGTTGCAATGTGTACTGGTGTACCAAGACCAAGTTGGAAACCTACAGACAGTATCAATTAAGATACATGTGCTGCACAACCAACACCTCACCCCACCTCAGGCCCACCATCTCCATCTGTACCTTGCTGGTGCCAGTGTACACCTGTATGTTTGCCATTCATTAGCTAGGACTAGGCTGTTACATGTGGTGTTCAGAATTTTGGACACTGCAAAATGACACATGTGTAGCCCATAGTTGTCAAGCATCTGCAAAAAGGCTGAGGATGGGGAGGGGGTGTCATCCTGAAACACAACAGTGAATTGAAGCAGAGATCCAAAGCTCACTAAGAATGGCTGTATCTGCACACAGTCAAGGTCATGAATTGTGGCAGACATAACCCTGACTCTGCAGCAACAGTGATGACACTGTGTGACCTCCAAGGGCTGTGCACATGAGTTGACCTTGCAATCATGCAGAGTTGGGGAACATTTGTAGGGCAGAGTGACCAAATACTGGCAAATGCAGATGGCCCATGCTAGTATACCCCTTCCAGGAATAGTGACTGCTGTAGTACACTTAACAGTTGGTGCAACAAACCATCATGGTAAGGGTGTGCACACATATGCACCCACAAATTGTATGCATCTCAATCAGCATCTGCACAACTAACACATTTGTTTGATACTGCATTTGATTGCACAGGTCATATGTCACATATCAGGTTTGTGTAATGTTAACATATACAGTAATGTGGCCCCATGGCATATCAGGTAAGAGGGTGCCATGTCAATAAGGGTGTGTACACTTCCCATAGCCACAGTAAGGTTTGAAGGTTGTCAGTGTAATTGTATTTTATTGGCCATACATGCAACGCTGATGATAACATCTGTAAATCAGACATCAGGCATTCACAAATGACATCTGTCCAAATATCATCCCAGGTATGTGTCAGACAAACACATAGGGGCTGTGAGCAGCAGAGCAGACATGACTGACACACATATACACATTCAACAATGGTGTGTACACCTGTGAGGTATGGTGCACAGTATATGCCAGGGCACTGGACAGGTGCATCGCAATACTGTGTACATGGGTGCAGTGTGTTCCAGGGGAAGGGGCATCACCTATTAATACAACCCATGCATCACAGAGATGTATAATGTTGGTAATAGCGATTGACTGCACTTCATGCTGTTGAGTGCCATATGTCATGCATGTTGACAGATGGGTAATGAGAGGTCTGTGTGTAATATCTTTGTGCAACCTCACCTGTAAGTAAGTGTGTGTGTGTGTGTGTGTGTGTGTGTGTGTGTGTGTGTGTGTGTGTGTGTGTGTGTGTGTGTGTGTATGTGTGTGTGAGTGTGTGTGTGTACTGCTAAGCAATGACATACAGGTCTTAAAGTGCATTTCTTGTTTTCCCCTCACAGGCGGTGAGGTGAGTCAGGGTCCCTCCTGCAGGCAAACTGATGTTAGTGTCCATACAGACACTAATAATGATGATAGGTGTGTTGAGGCACAGGCGGGGTTGTCGGGCACTGAAGCTGCACCATCATTTGACATCCCACTGCTATCCACCCCATCCCCGCACACAGTCACATTGGCTATAAACACCCCATCACCAGTGGCCATAGATGAGGGACAGTTGGCAGGTAGTGGCATGGGACAGGACAGTGTGGTATCTATGGCATGTGTGTCTGAACACAGCAGCCATAGCCAGATGTCCGGTGGGGAACCACATAGGCAGATGTACAGGGGTGCTCATAGGAGGGCTGCTGGTCATCATGCCCCTGGCAGAGGTGTCACATCTGGTGCCACCAGACACATGTTTCAGGCCATCATGGAGGTGCAGGCACATATGGAATGGTATACCAGACAGGAGCTGAGGCTGCAGAGGGCTACTCGTTCAGCTGTTATTGACAACATTCATGCTCTTGCAGGTGCACACCGTTATTTTGCAGATGTCATGGATAGACGGATGGGTGAGATGGTGGGAATCCTCAACTGTGGAATGTCTGTGCTTGAGCATATTGTGGGAGTAGTGCGATGGCCACATGGATGTAGGCTAGCAACACCAACAGCTAGAGGTCGACGTGGACATGCCAGAAGTCAGAGCCACTCCTGTAGTGGTGGTACCAGCCCCAGCACTGCAGGGGGGCACTGTCCACACCACAACACAGCAGATCATGTGCATGTGGCCCTGGCCAGTTCCAAGAGAGATCTGGATCCAGCGGACATATGTCATCATTAGGGAAGAGTACCATATCATGGCTTTTACCTGGTGGTGCCCATGGAACCCCTGGCAGGCACAGTTCTCATGTCCTTGGCCAGAGATGGTGAACTGCACACCCTGCCAGGTACGGTCTGCAGCTGTTCAACAAACCCCTCTAAAGGGCAGCCACATGGCAGAAATGTGTGCATGCATACACACACACATCACCAAAACAGCTAGGGCAACCCCATACCTGCACACACCACATCACAACAGCCCAATTAATAATGAAATCCCCTCACACACACACATGATGTCAAATGTATGGCTCAGCCTAGGTCTCTGGCAAACCAGCAGCACACTCTGCCCATATGATGATACCTGTGCCACATCCCTGTCATCCATAACATCGATGCAGGGACAGGTTAATATGGTTCTGATGCACACGGTGACTGTACTACGGTGTACCAATGTAATGCTGTGTAATATGTTGTCAGCACTAAAGTTTAATGCTTACATGTCAGGAAGTGTAGCTGTCCAGCCATGATGCATTATAGCTGTTATTAACACTGAGTGATTGTGGTCTCCATAATGTATTCCATTTGTGTTGTAGGTGTCCATGTGTCAGCAGGATGTTGGTCTGCTGTTGTTTCCTACAAGGGGTATGGCACTGTGATAACACCTTGACTGTGCCATATCCTGGGTAGAACTGAACACATGTCACAGGTCTGTATAACAGTTACTGCATGTGCCACATGGCTGTTAGGTCTGGGGGCATATACAGGTGAGTGCATGGTGGCTGATGTCAGCAGTCCTTCTACAGTGGACAATGGCAAGTGTACTGGGTGGTACACACCACATGTTTGTGTATAACACACACAGAGGCTTTGGTGTTAATGCAATACACAGAGAATACTGTACACATGGATGTATGTACTTGTGCAAGGAACCCATTTTAGCCTATGTAATTCCACCAAGATAGAACAGGCACAACAACACATTGGTAAATAATCAGTCTGCTAGTGTAATGTCATTGACGATGGTACTGGCAGGGTATATGTCCCCTTCGCCAATGCAGTGCAATCCTCAAATCAGTAAACATAGGTGTGCTGGTGTGGGTGGCACAGCCCTACCCTTTGGAGGGTGTGAGGTGCTGTAGAACTGCAGATAGTGTGATTGACAAGTACTTAACCTGTTAGCATGAACTGTACAGTATTACAGCCAGCTAAGCAGGGGGATACCCTCAACGGTAAGTGCAATGATAATGGTTGTGTCCAGAAGATCCACACCCAGCTATATATACCAACTCCAGTATCGCTGTACACCTATACAGTAGGAAAGAGAGCATTTACACATCTACTACTAGTTGTGCTGGAATGAATTTTCACAGGATTATACCTGTGAAATGTTAGCATTTGCCAGGCAGTTCTTGGACAGATGACCTCCTGGGACATGTATATTCTGCAAACTGAAGTAGATCTCTTCACATACACACACACTCTTACTTGGTAATACTAGGACTAGAACCCCTATCTAGATATGTAGTGCTACTAATGTGTGTGGTCATAATTGCACACATCACACAGCTTTTAGGATGAGGTGTGTTCCAGGTTACATGTTAAGTGAAGAACATCACCAGGCCCTGTACAGTATGGTAATGGGGAATGTACTGGTTGTTTATGAACAATACATAGCATGACATACTGTCATATACACATTGACAAACACATAGTCATATACACATCTGAGAGACCTGGGCTTATCAGTGCTAACAACCTTGTCAGTATGTCCATTCTGTTTCAGATAAGTTGCACACAGCACATGCATCACTGGGCTGGATGGTGTTATCAGTTACCTGTATGGTTGATGGTGATGACAGTGGTCCCCATACAGTGGAACATGGGACATATACTAGGGGTACCATGGTGTAAAGACAGTATACCCAGCACCCACACCCCACAGTGGATATTGTACTCACTGAAACCCAAGATAACACTCTGACATACCCGCCATCAGACATTGACCAGGACTGCAATACTGCAATACAACCCTTGTCTATCTCAAGAGTGCTACTACAGGAATATGCATCTAATACACATGCCACAGGGATAGTAGGGTGATGCACTGTTATGGCTATCCTACGGTCAGCAACATCACTATCCCTAATATTGGGTGGCAAGGTGTATTGTATTAGGAGAATGTGGCCTCAGAATGCTGTATCTTACAAATATAAACACTTCCACACATACACACACTTGCCAGAACTCAGAGGGTATTCTATGCTTATCAACCCATTTGTACAGCAGTGTTTTGCTGGTACTGCAAGCTCCAGGTAGCCTTTAGGGTAAAAAGTGTAATAAGGTACATGTAATGTCCAGTACATCAGCAGCCGCATCTAACTATGGCAATGGGGGGGTGCGGTGCATGTGAAGGGCCTCAGGATATTATCAACTACAGGGCTACAAACACACAGACACTTTTATTCTCAGTAATGCACATGTACACATTTGTCAGTACTGGGGTCCATTGGTGCAGGTGTTCATAGGTATGAACCAGGATATTGTCCATGGAGAGATGGGAAGAGTAGGGGATGTGTGTACAGTGGTATCATGCCACCTGCCATTGCCAGCAGGCCATCTATCAACAAATAACACAGGGGTGATCCTCAGGGTGAGAGTTACATGCAACATCCAGTCATCTGGTTGCCTCTTGCAGAAGGCCAGTGAGGTGCTTCAGTTGACATGTATGCGATATGTGTTACATAACATGGTCAGATTCTGTCTTGGAGACCAGTACCCAAGCATGTTCTGTTGACTGCGGTAGTGTAGTTGAGTTATCCATGGCATGTGGTGCATACAGGGTGGGACTCCTCGTTGTGGCATCCATAACACAGCTGAGCAGACATGTCAGTGTCACTCAAGCATAGATTGCCTGTAAGCAGCCAAGATGGAATTCCGACATCTGCGCATCTGTACAGAGGACAGACAGACATCAGCTAGCCAATTGATTATGCAGTAGGATGACTGTGTTGACAGATAGATGTCTGACACTGATAGGTATGCCATTATTACATGACAGCAGCCCTCAATGACATGTCCTATGCACACAGTAGTCTACAGTTAATATCCACATGTCAGATAAATATCCAGTAGAGAATATTTAATGACACACAGCTCACACACCAAGAACATGACAGTGAGGACTCAGAGTCCATCCTTGCATGCAGGGGTGTTTGGTTCCAATACTACAATCTGCAGTCTGCTCTTACTTGTTAAAGCACTGTCAACAGTAGTAACGTAATGATACACTATGTGCCACTGTGACTGCATATAACTTGGGATACTACCCATATATATGTAACACATTCAAACAGAAAAGAGTGTTGGACAAGCTATATAGACTCAGGTGTCCCAGACAGTAGACTTAAAAACCTTGCTACTGTAATGACAGCACATAGATGCATGTTATGTACATGGAATTAAATACACTTATTAAAATTGTCATTCCCTGCTATTTTATCAGAATGGAATGCAATCAGGCTGCTCATACCTGCCTTAACCACTCTGTATCCAACAGCCCTTGTTCTGCCTAGCAACAGAATAAACAGCCCTTGAACCTAGGGCCCTGTACACTATAGTCACAGAACTTAACCACTAAGCCATCACAGCTGTGACGACATTTGATGTGTTTTAAAATATATCTATCAGTACACATACTAAATAGTAATGAGAACTGTTTTGACCTCTACAATGGTGCAGTACTTGTAAGTGATATTAGTGTTGAATAAAGTATGTTGTATCTACATATACACATATCAGATAAATATGGTGTGATACATCTGGGAAGGTATATGCAGCAGTCATGTGTACACATAAGAAGGATATGGATGTGTATATATATATATATATATATATATATATATCTATATCTATATATATATATATATATATATATATATATATATATATATATATATGTACATACACATACACACACACACACACACACACCCACATATATATATATATATATATATATATATATATATATATATATATAGATGTATTGCTATATATCTGTTTATTATGCTATATATATGGACATATATAGATTTATATATATATATATATATATATATATATATATATATATATATATATATATATATATATATATATATATATATATATCTATGTATATATATATATATATATATATATATATATATATATATATATTTAATGTATATATATATATATATATATATATATATATATATATATATATATGTATACTTCATATGACATAAATTTCATTTGACTGAAATTCATTTGACTGAGACCAAAACACTGAAAGCTCAAAAGACTGAAAACTCATTTGACTGAAACTCATAACACTGACACATGAAAGTAAAAGGTATATGCCCTTTTCCCCACTGTAGTGTGATCCTGGAGTTAGTATATATAGTTAGGGGGGCAGTGGGGGGTGAAGCCCCCCACATACTTTATACATTTTAAACCATACACATGGATAT
>NC_056725.1:1412589480-1412604480 GCF_019279795.1 Protopterus annectens
GTAACAGAGACCTGTGTGAAAGTGCATACCCACAACCAATCTGAACACAGCCACAGTCACATATGGTAAGCGTACTTTATTACAGTATATGGACTGTGTAAACATTACCATCCTCATATGTGCCACTCACACACCAGCCCTACATATACTGGGCCAATACACAGTGTATTCCAATGCCTGACTGTGGTATGGGATATATATCAGCCTGGCCCTACAAACATGTACGCCGAGAGGGTACTATACACTGCAGCAGCATGCAACATCACACAGCACAGGACCAAGAACAATAACATCTATCACAATCTGTACACTGGCCAAGGTACATATTCACATTACACACTCTGTCAACAATCACCATAAGTACACAGACCTCATTACTGTACACATTACAACAGAATGTGCAGGTTTTGTCCTCAAATATAAGGCCTACTATACATAACATGTCTAGTAGTCTGATATCTCACTGGCTTGTTATCATGTATGATGTCAGTAAATAATGATGTGCTGAACATATGCACCTTTTACTGCATGACATATGTACAAAGGTTGACAGAGTTGTGGCTGGAGGCACTAACACAGGGCCAATATTGACATGTTGCTGTGATGAACCCATACATTTACTGGTGTAACAGTGTTTGTTGTGACATATGTCTACTGAGGGATATGAAGTCAGTAACACACATGATTGTCACCATGTACTGACTGCAATCCTCAGAGTATGCTACTGTATTTCTAAAGATAAGACATGTGTGAGTAACACAACACATGTAAGACCCCAAACACTTGCCAGTCTGCAGATAGCCCTACAGGTGGGAGTTTCCCCAACCACATAATACTGTCATGAGAGATATTAAATAATGTAGACCAGCCATATCCACACAAACCCTGTTAAATCAACATTACTTCAAATGTAAAAGAGCAAGACTTACATTTTTTCCTAATGTCTGGAACATACCCCCCTGTTTGTTGGCCTGTCTCCACAGTGTATGTTGTAAGAGGTATATCCAACTACCCTCTGTGATGCTGTTTGTCAAACACTGACATGAAGTTGTGCTCACAGTGAATTAAAAAGGCCAACACCCACATGATGTTCTTAGTTATAGGAGTGTGTTTCCATGCAATTGGTTATGGGAATGATACCACAGCTGTTCCACATGCAATCAACTAGTGGGGGACTGCAATTCATGCACAGGCCATCAGCTGATCATGAGCATCACTTACAAAACACAAGCTGCTGCCGAAGCAAAGCAGGTGTACTTTTCCACATCCATCAGCGATTGAGTGAGAGAGACAGACAAAGTAAGAAAGGAATGGGGTAGGAGAGTAAGAGCTAATCATGTTTGTGTTACACACTTACCAGTACTGGGTTTCAAACCCCTGCCTGACTATGTACTGCTATTAAAATTGTATGCAGTTATTGCATGCGCCATGGAGGTTACATGTTGGAGAGCTGTCCAAAAGTATCTTTGAAGGTGAGTGACATCAGCAACAGTGATAAAGGAGGGATAAGGAAAGTGTAGTACATGTGGCTGTCCACAAAAGCAGGTTTCAAGGAAGACACAACCACACTCTCTCAGAGTCTCACACACATTATCACAGTTGGCAGGGTCAGGATTAGAATTCCTAACTAATTAGTTTGCTACACTACAGTATTATGCAGGTATCACATGCATCACAGAGGTTATCAGGCTGATATATTGGCAAAGGGTATGTCAAGGTGACTGACATCAGAAGGGATGCTACAGTAGGGCAATGGGAGGTGTAGTGAGTGTGAATGGCTTCCAAATCATTAATCTACACACACACACACACACACACACACACACACACACACACACACACACACACACACACATACAGATTTGTCAGTATTGACATGCATGGGTTCATTGCTTCACATGTGTATAGTAGTGTGCCAGAAGGCTGTACAAGGCTAGGCAAAGGGTATACCTTGGCATCAGGTCACATGACAATGGTATGCAGTGTGGCTCAAGGGTGTAGTCCCTGAATTGGCCCACACAGGTGTGTACTGTATTCACCATCCACTCATCAGGGTTACTATTGTGGGTGGCCAGTTCTGTGCAATGCTCACCATGTATGTGTTCTATATTCCATAACATGGACAGTGTATGGGTTGTGCACATGTCCCACATGCATGTTCTGTGACATGTGGAGTGTCTGGGGCATGTTGCTTGGACAGATTATCATTTGATGTGTCATTCCTGACCTCATGTGGTGAGAAATGGCTATGGAACTGAGGTTGTGCCTGCACCTACACTGACAGCATGATACAGGTATTCACTGGTGTTAGTGGCATCTGTCCATACAGGGCATGTGTATAAGGCATGGTATTTCCTTTGTGGGTTACATTTGCAGACTCTACAGTTGTTGCAGGCATCCAGTGGGGAACATAGAAAAAGACCACTGTAAGCAATTATTTGTCTACTGTAGGACTGGAACAGGGTGCCATGTCCTCTTTAGTCCACTGCAATCACACCATGGTTACTATCTGTGGGTAATATGCAGGGAACTACCAATATAGTGGTTGTTGCCTAGCCAAGTGTGTTTGTGTAGGAGACATGGATGTAGACTTTTCTCTGGGTAATACAAGGGTTGCCTATATTGTTCACCAATTCATAATGTCACATGTAGGGGGCATGGATTGTCTACACCAGCCTCTCTCTTGTTTGACATCTGTTGTCCTTGTAAGGTGGACATTGTGACATATAGTAGGTACTCAATATAAGAAATCTGCAAAACCCACCCCGCAATCAGTCCTGTTATTACACAATCACAGCTACCTCCACACGGGATACTGATGCCATACACACACACACACACACACACACACACACACACACACACACACACACACACACAGACACACACACACTTGCCATTACTGAGATTCAAACCCCTACCTAGCTATGTATTGCTACTACAGTGTACCGCATGCACCACGGAGCTTATAGGGCTAGCCCAACTCCAAAGGTGTATTACAAGGTGAATGACATCAGCAGGCTTGCCAAAGTAGAGCAATGGAAAGTGTAGTGACTGTGACTGGCCTCAAAAGCATTGATCCCTACACACACAAACACACACACAGTCTCACAGTTGTCATGTCTGGGATTAGAACTCCTACCTAACTAGTACATCACACTATAGCATTATATAGTTATATCACATGCCACAGAGTTTATAGGGCTAGCTCTTCTCCAAAGGTGTATTTCAAGGTGAATGACATCAGCAGGCTTGCCAAAGTAGGGCAATGGAAAGTGTAGTGACTGTGACTGCCCTCAAAAGCATTGATTTCTACACACACAAACAAACACAGAGTTTCACACTTGCCATGTCTGGGATTAGAACTCTTGCCTAACTAGTACATTACACTATAGCATTACACAGTTATAGCATGCTCCATGGAGCTTATAGGGTTAGCCCTTCTCCAAAGGTGTATTTCAAGGTAAATGACATCAGCAGACTTACCAAGGTAGGGCAATGGAAAGTGTAGTGACTGTGACTGGCCTCAAAAGCATAGATCCCTACACACACAAACACACACACATAGGTTCATAGTTGCCATGTCTTGGATTAGAACTCTTACCTAACTAGTACATCACACTATAGCAGAGCTTATAGTGTTAGCCCTTCTCCAAAGGTGTATTTGAAGGTGAATGACATCAGCAGGCTTGCCAAAGTAGGGAAATGGAAAGTGTAGTGACTGTGACTGGCCTCAAAAGCGTTGACCCCTACACACACAAACAAACACACACACACACACACACACACACACACACACACACACACACACACACACACACACACACACAGAGTTTTACAGTTGTCATGTCTGGGATTAGAACTCCTATTTAAGTAGTATATCATACTATAGCATTACACAGTTATAGCATGCACAACGGGGCTTATAGGGTTAGTCCTTCTCCAAGGGTGTATTTCAAGGTGAATGACATCACCAGGCTTGCCAAAGTAGGGCAATGAAAAGTGTAGTGACTGTGACTGGCCTCAAAAGCAATGATCCCCATACACACAAACACACACAGAGTTTCACAGTTGCCATGTCTGGGATTAGAACTCCTACCTCACTAATACATCACACTATAGCATTATGCAGTTATAGCACATGCCATGGAGCTTATAGGGCTAGCCCTTCTCCAAATCTGTATTTCAAGGTGAATGACAGCTGAAGGCTAGCTAAAGTAGGGCAAAGTGGAATGCAGTGTGAGTGAATTGGCCATAAAACATTCATCTGGAAGCACACACACAAAACTCAGTCATACACAAGTTTACATTTGACAGGACCGTGTATACAGCTGCTAGATGAATACTGGCTTATACTGTCATGTTACACAGTTATCACAAGGACCACAAACACTATAGTGTTGAGGGCTACCAGAAGCAAATATCTACAGTGATAGACATTTGCACATTATGTGGTATTATCCAATTGGATGTGTGCTGGGTGAGACAGGTCTCATGATGGGAAACTCTTTGTCACTGTATGTCACTCTCTTCCCCACATCTATGTATGTGTATGTTTGACCTATTATATTGTGTTGTCCTTGGATATATGTGTGTATTCCTATCTGATGTGTGTGCAAAGCATGACTGATGTGCAATGTGGAGTGTCTGCACAGACATCTGCGACTGTATAGTCCAATGTTGTTGCCAGACATGGGCTTTGTTTCTGTAAGTGTGGGAGCATGCTCAGTATGACCTTCTGTATTGAATTTGTGAATCCATTCCAGGTAGGTTGTACTCCAGTGCAAGCATTTGTGATCTACACCTACAGCTAGCAACCTGTTTCTGCAGGATATCTGTAGATAGGTTGACAATATGGGGTCACAATGGGCAAAGGATAGTGGGATACTGTAACTAATTGTGTCTGTGCTGCTGGTTTTGGTGTTAGCAGAGATATTCAGACATATGTACTGTTTTACATGTAATGTTTTATGTCATGAAATACTGACAGGTATACGTATTTGCCTGCAGTAATTTCCTGGGGAATACAAGATGAATGAATCTGTGTCCAGTATTGTGATCTGCAGCCTACATATTCTTGCACAATCATGCCATTCTGGAGGGGGATCTGCAGACACTTGCTAATGGGTCTGTGTAAATGGTTCAGCACCTTGGTACTGTGGTGGCTGAGGATCCCATGCTTGTATGTCTATCGACACGAAAGAATGGCCATATCCTGCTGTGGCCATACCTCACAGCTGTACAGATTCACACAGGTTATCCAGAGGCAGGGCTCAAATTTCTGGTCATTACCACTTCACATTGTGGTTTACGAGCAAGTTTGTACCCACACATTCCTGTGTTTGTAGGCAGGGATAGTATGTGCACTCATGTGAGTTTCAGACTTCACAAACTCCATTGTGTTCATGGTTTTACCCCCCTCTGTTATTCTATCCTCTTCCGAACATTATGCAAATGATATCTGATAAGTATCCCTATAGTTATCACTTAATCCCAGTGGTATTTAGGGGTTGGTCCACAGTACATGCAGTAGGACATGGTGGAAATGATACTGGGATTTGTCAACATGGCCTTGCATTTGTGTTTTGTGGACTGTGTTATGTTGTTATTTGAGAGTCCATGAGAAAACATACATTGGCAGTACGGGCGAGACACAGGCCTTTGGCAGAGGACTGTAGGGCATTTGGAAGTGATGTAGGCCATCTGTAGCAGGCCAGTGCATTGTTTCACTCTGAAGTCCCAGGCTGCAAGCCACTGTATTCCCCTGGGGTGACAGGGTAGGTGTGCAAGATGTTAATGGCAATAGTTTCTATCCTTATTAATCCATTGGTGTGGATACTGGCAGGGTACTGCTTACAGCTAGGGACACACCTGTATGAGACACCTCTTCAGCATGCTGCATTCTGTGGATACTTCCATACAGAGGTGGGGGGTCATATTGTACTCATTCTCAACAGCAGGGATATGACCTGTGAGGCATCTGTGGCTGATGGTGGGGTGAGCTGAGTGCATGTGTGCTATGTACACAACTTGCAGCTGACTCACAGATATATGTGGGGCATTCCACTTATGCTGGCTTGTGCGGGGACATCAGCAGTTTCTCAGTACTTCATACCTGTGCCTTTTGTTGTCTGCCAGTGTTTGGCCAGACTACATCAGTATTCCATACTACACAGCCAACTAATGTGCTGCTAACCTGTATGTACAAATCCAAAGGTGTGTCCATTTGACAGTAACATTTTATACACTCTCTGTCTAGCGTACTTCCACCTGTGTACTGTTTGTATGTCTGGGCCTACACTCATGCCATGTTCATTTTTCAGATGATGACAGATATTACATCCGGACAATTAGTATGGATTACTGCTGGGTTGGGTCTTGCTGGGATGCATTGTGTTTGGCACTGCAGTTGTGAGAACTTGGTCCTGTCATCAACAGTACTGGCCATTGGCCACCAGGACACAACCCTCCATGCCTACATGCTGACCACTTTCACACACTATACAACACACAACAACCTAACACACAGAGCCCTGCATATTGTATATGTGCAACAATCTATCCTTCTATTTTGGCCAACTCATGTAATCTGTGCTCCACCATTGTTATACCCACACATACATGTTACTACATTTCTACATAGGATTATGGTGGAGGCACACCTGACAACTGTACATATTTGCTATGACTGTACTGGTATTTCAGGTACTCTGTTGGCTTCCATTTTATTCTGTATTCAGACCTATCATGCAGACTAGAGGCATAGTGTAGTACAGCTCTTAGGTTTTATTGACCTACATTTCAGTTTCAGACTTCTTACCCTTCAGAAATAACATCCCACTGTGTGACCTGTTGCAGTCTGTCTGTGTAAGTCTGGAGGGGGCTGTTCTCCATTGCCATCAATCGGATGCCTTAGCACAGCCTTTCTTTGTGTTTGTCTACACCTTTCCTGCTGGCTGAGACTGTTGTTGGGTATGTGAGCCTCACTGACATGCATGTGTGGGTGTCCTATGGACACACATTTGACCCACCACATGTCCTGCAGTGGGTTTTGTCACCTTGTCTAGTACTGCCTACTATGTTGACACCAATATTTGTTATGGATTTCATGCTGTCGATATAGGTGTCTACTATCTGCTGCCATCCCATTCAGTCACCCGATTCCCTTGCATGCACACATCCATACCATAGATACAAGTAGCAGAACATACTACTTCATTCAGCAATTGATAGTGAGAGTGACTTACCTTGTGGCTTTTCCAGTATTGAGGATGGTGCTGGAGGGATGACTATGTTGGATGCACAAAGTACACTCCCTATACATGGTTAAGCATAGGTAGTGTGATGTTTGGCATCCCTTTTACTGTATGTGCGAGTCAGAGAGAGGTGTCATTCCCTGGGTACCTACCGTGTCAGTGTATGTGCTATGCGTTGCCTCTTTACCAAGGCCTGGGCATACTGGGCACACCTCCTTCTGCCTACAGGGGCAGGCTCAGGTTGTTCCTCCTCTGAGTCACTCTGTGCCTGTGCTGGCCTTGGCAATGGTGGGCAGCTGTGTGGCCCTGCCCCATAATGTTCCTGCTGCAGCTATTTCCACAGGATCATATTTTGTAGCATGGTACATACAATAACAATGTGGGTACATGTAGCTGGTGAGTACTGCAAGGCTTCACCGGATATGTCCAGGCACCGGAACTGTGACTTGAGCATCCCAGACACATGCTCTATTATGATTCAGGTCTGTGCATGTGCCTCATTATGGAGTTCTTTTTCAGATGTGTGTGCATTTCTGATGGGTGTCATCAGCCATGGCTCCATTGCATAACCAGCATCCCCCACTAGGTGGCCATATGGGATGTCCCCACTGGCAAATCTTTGGTACAGCTGTATCATATGCCAGATGTGGGAGTAGTGATAGCTTCCAGGGCTGCCAGCACACACATTCATTATAATGCCCTGGGCATCCCACACAATCTGGCAGTTGATGGAGGGGAAGCTCTTGCGGTTTATGTAGACTCTACCCCACTCACCAGGTGGTGCTTTGATGTGTATGTGCATGCAGCCTATAGCACCCACTACCTCAGGGTATTCTGCTATTTGGTGGAAAAGCGCATATTGCTGGTCAACGCCTTACGGATGTTCAGGAAATATATGTGCTCACCGGCATGTGCTGACATGGCATCGAGGAACTGGTGGATTACCCTGGATGCTGATGCCTGTGAGATCCCCATGATATCCCTAGTTGGCCTTTGGAAGGTACCTGTGGCTAGTATTCTTAAGCCTACACATACATTGGTATCCACTGGGATGGGTTCCCCTCTGTTGGTTCTGTGTGTAAGGTGTGGCCGGCACAGCTCAACAATTTGCTGTAGGAGGTCCCTGTCCAACCTATAGCGCTCCACTATCTCCAGCTCATGTAGCCCCTGGTAGGTTACCCTGGGTCTGTACACTCTTCTTCTTCTCTTCACTGTGGGTTGAATCATCAGCATTGTCATCTTCACCACCCTCAGCCTCTTCCACATGTTGATTTATGAGAGCAAAAGTAGCCCCTATCATTCTGTTGCTTTTGTTAGGTAAAATGTGCCCATTTGTGTACATCAGTGGTGTAGAGTTTGTAGGGAAAATCAGAGGGGAAAGTGTTTGCATAGTTTATAGTAGTGTGCTGGGCTGGGGTTGGCTACTGCCTTAGTAATTGGCTGGTTCTGATACATTTTATCTGCCAGCTATGCTAGGTCTCTTTGATTACCTTCCTGCTGCTATTTTCCCTTCCCATTGCCTTCATGTTTAAGCCCCAAGGCGCTCCGCGCAAACCAAGTGCTCAGATGTGAACGGAGCTGCTATTTCCTGTTTTTTTTTTTAAACCCAGTGCATGCCACACACACCTGTTTAGGCAATGTAAACACCATTTAGCAGAAATAGGCCCTCCCCGGACACAATCACACTCTACATTTCTTAGTGGAAGACAATACAGCCTTAGACACACCCCCTGCCTTAGCTGTGCTTAGCTAAGCACAAACATGGGCCACAGGGCTCCAATAAGCTTACAGCATGCATGACACACCCCCTTATGAAGTCATCTAACTCTTAGGCTTACACTGTGGTCTTAATGCACTTACATGGTTGGGTGCAAGCTAGCACTGAGGGGAAATCTGTGATTCAGTATCATTGCCCTCATTTGCATAGGATTGACTGCTAATGCATGGTTACAAATCTGACACTCAGCCTTCTCCCTTAGCAACCACTATTTCATGGTCTTGTTGTGTTATGCATGCCATTGAGTATTATGGCAGAATTATGATTTTGGTTTAAAGGCTTATTTCCAGCTTTTTTTTATTTTTGGGCCGATCCCATTTGCACACCAGTGGCCTGTGCTTAAACGTCTAAACACGGCCAACAAAACCCTTCTAATACATGCATTTTTACAAGCTGTCATGCCTCTGTTTTGTAGTTTGCAGAAATGTATTCAGCTACTGGCTGAATACATTTCTGCAATCTACACTATTCCTGCACAGTCATCTGCCTGCTTCCTGGATCGCTAATTTACCTCATTTGCATGGTTTTCACCAGCAAATGAGGTAATTAGCATACAGGGGCTGTGTCCGTGCAGGAAAGGGCAGGAGTGCTCATGCATGTCCTGGGAGCTTATTCCTGGATCGCATGGCAGCCATATTGCCTGCAGCAGCTCTTGCACTATTCCTGCACGCCGTGCAGAGCTTGCTGAATCCTGGGGACTGTGTTTAATGTGGCTTATAAAATTCAGTTTAAGACCTAGAACCTAAAGAATACTACCACTATAAAAATATGTTGTGCTGAATAGTTTGCCATTTATACTTCTTTCATAACCCCTATGTTTCTAGAGATATGAGAATTTGTTTGAAATGTGAGGACATAATTTGATTCTGTCAAAAGGCTTAGGCTCCACCCATTGAAAGTTGTAGTGCAAACTTCCTGAGCTCCATTGGAGTGAATGTTAAATGTTATGAGGGTATGATGTCCCACTAGAAAAAGGAAAACTTCAAAACACCATCAGTGAACTGAGCTTCAAACAGGTACATTAACTCAAGCTCATATACCTCAATCCTCAGAAAAGGTGATCCATGCCAAGTAATAACATTTTCCATCTTCACAAGTTTCCTGCTCACCCTATACCACCATGTAGAGTTACTAAACTGTAACCGAAGATCACTTATAGTGCGTGTACAAACCTGGATATGGACCATAACATCTACTCCTGTAATACCATTATGGTGGCACTTTCTCTATAAGATGAGTGCATCAGTTAGTTCCAGCTCTGCTAAGCCTTTCAGTGAGGCGTATTTCGTTTTCAGAGTTTGAAGGTGAGTATAGAAAACAGAAAAGATCTGACCTTAGAGTCCCTACTGTATGAGAGTTACACAATGATAACATGGTTTACCAAAGACTTGATCAACACTTTACCCAGTGAATTATTTTAAATATGAGTGGCACAGCAATAAGCATACTTAATGTCTAGGCCTTTTAAACCTTGAAGCAGGTTAAGGCAACATTTTAAACATTCACCATTGACCTAGTTGTTCAAATGAGCAAAGACTAAAAGAATCTGGCTAGCTGTCACTGAGATGATGATGATGATGATGAGGAGGAGGATGATGATTGTGATGAAGATAAATATGACAAATTACAGCACAAAAACATCCATATTACTGGATGTATGGCAGACAAAGACTGTTCTGTACTGTAAGTCACCCGTAACAATAAACCAAAGATCCTACTATATCCCTGCTGTATCATTAACAAGGATTATACAGTCTTAAAGGTAACTGTTGTACCAATGGAACCATGGTCATACCTATGTGGATGGAAAATTAAAACAGGATATCCCAGTGAGATCATACTCTCAAGAACAGTACTGTGGATGGCATACAACCACAACTCTTCTACACAAGCTAGATGACATAATATAATGCTCTGAAATCACAGCAGTTTGTTACTTATGCTTATGGCATTCAGGCATTGTACAATGTAGTGTTGATCTGTACACTACACTTGACATCCGGTGCTTTAATCCTAAGGGAACAGCACTGCCTAAATAAAAGAATACAAGTAAAAAGAGCTCTCTTACTGAGATTTCTCCAGCCATCTTTTCATATTAATAGATTCTTCATCAACTTTGTCTACATATTCAACAACTTGTTTATTCTTAATACCTTGTACTGCAATAGGGCACTGTCATTACCCTGCACAAGTACTGTCAGTGAGAGAAAAAAGTATCAAAGAAAAAAGGTGTGTGTGTGTGTGTGTGTGTGTGTGTGTGTGTGTGTGTGTGTGTGTGTGTGTGTGTGTGTGTGTGTGTGTGTGTGTGTGTGGAGTCATCTGTTAAACAAATTTTTTGAAAGCCAACATACAGATGACAGCCAGTGATACCACAGTTACTTCAGGATTCCCGTACAACTCCCACAAGTACAGTCTTTGAGTAAACACACACAGCTACAAAGAAAATAATTGTAAAGACTATCATGGTGCAGCCAGGTGACGCTTGTAAGTGCTTTTGCAGTTATATCCTACTGACATCTCTAGATGTCAAATATCACTTGTTCATATTTAAATTAATAATTTTAAAACCGTACTACATACAGGGTATTAAAAAGTTTCATCTTAAGGATTGCACAATGGAAAACACAATCATGTTGATATTTGACCTCTGTCTAGTGCAGGGAAAGATATATTAATTGCTGTTCATATAATATTTATTTATAATGTAATAAATGTCAAGCTTTTCTAAGCATCTCAACAACCATGTAGCACATACAGAACTGCTTTGCCTCATATGAAAATTCTCAACTGGCCAAACAAAATGCTACTGACAGTATGTGTGTAACGTGAGTGGTTGCTGAGATATTGTAGGTTGTTTACAAAATATTACAAATTTAATAGTAACTATGTTTACTGTGACTTATAAACTCAAGTTTAAAACCTAGAACATAAAGAATACTACCACTATAAATACACTTACCAGCTTTTACTTGTGTGTCACAGTACAGCATGGATTGGGAATATGCCCTTTTCTCACTAGTGTACAGTCTCAGAGTTGGTATATTTAAAGTAGCGGGGGTTGTGGGGTCACAGCCCCCCATCTCACATGAAGGGAGTGCAGAGTGGCTTGCCTCCCTCATAAAATCTGCTTGTAGTGGTGTTTTTGTGTGTGTTGTTGTCTTTCTGTGTCTGTGTGGTGTTGGAGTGTTTTTATGCAGTAGCATAGCTAGAGTGGAGTGAGAGGGACAACTCACCCAGGAGCAAAGTGTTGGAGGGAGCATGACTGGCCAGTCCATATTACTCTTTAATGCATACCAGCTTTAAAAGCCAGTAATGCATTTTCAGTCAAACCTGTGTGCTGCAGTGTCCCAAGTGTGGTGTTAAACTTTAGCAACTGTTTGATACAGTGTGGCAAGCATTTTGCTACAGCGTAAAAGTAAAAAAAAGATTTTTTTTTTTGTAAAGTCAGAGTTCTGTAGCAATCATTACATTTGTGGCAAGCAGTTTGCTACAGTTTAAAACAAGAAAAAAGATTTCTATCCTTTTTTGAAACTAAGGAAGGAGGGGTGGGGTGCAGAGATACTACTGGACTGGTTTCTGCATTTCAGGAACCCCAGGTACCAAATCTCAGGCATTTTTTTTGCTCTTCTATCGAAGAGCTAGGGTAGGGTGGAGTAGGCAAGTATCTGTCCACCTGGTTGGTGTGCACATGCAACAAGTAGACTTCTTTGTGTTCCCTCCTTTTTTGTCTCTTCCATTGTCCATTGAAGTGCTGGAGCAGGTGGGTGGGGACATGTATCTGGCTACCCTGCCAGTACTAGGACTGGATTACGTGTTTGCACCTGGGTGGGGATGTGGCTTTTTTTTTTCTTGTTTTGCACTTGAAGAGCTAAGGCTGAGGAGGTGTGGCACTAGTTCATTGGACTGGCACAGGGTGTTGCATGTGAATTATTTGAGATGATAGCAAGGAGTGTGTGTATGTGTTTCAACTTCAAGTCCAGTGTGTTGGACATATGCAGTAGTCTGTGATAATTTGGAAGTGTATGAGGCTGAGATTTTTTTTTATTGTCTATGCTGTGATTTAATAATATATGAATGGTCTGTAGAACATCTACACTGACATTTATATGAAAGGCTGGGAAAACAAAGAAAGGAATCCAGTTACAAATACTGTTTCTAGCATTCAGTTGAGTTCAATCAATAGTTTCAAGCTTTTTTTTTAAAGCTGAACAGAAAACAAACACTATTTTACTCCTTTCTTAAACTGGCAAGAAAACAAATAATACTTATCCTCTTTCTAAAGATGGCCAGAAAACAAATAGTACTTAGTCTCTTTTGAATATGGCCAGAAAAGCAGCACTACTTAGGGGGAAATTTCAACTTTCTTCCCAAAGGAGCAGGTGCCATTCCTTTAGCTTTGCAGGACAACTAGCATTGCAAGATTACATCCCCATGTCAGGTTTCAGGAAGAGCTCCCAAACTGTCTTCATCCTTCTCACATAGCTACCCATAGGCTCGTCTTCAAAGTCCTCTCTCTCATCCCAGAGGTCAGGAATTTAATCTCTTTCATAGGTAGTGGCCCTTTATATTCCATGAAGTGCCTACTTAAACGTATTTACTACCACGATTTCTAGAATGTTACATCCATTATTTGCAATGAGGTTCTAGTCACAATTACAAAATATGCATTGTCTGCTTTTTGTGAACTTAACAGATCTGTCCATCCTCAATACTTGGTTCTGAAGCTGAGGGACTCAGCCCTAGGAGAAGCTCAAGCCCTAACTAATTTTTTTTGTTTCAGTTTCTGGTAATTACCTATGCATTCTGCATACATGCTCTGTTCCTAAACGATGTTTATGTAAGCTATTGTAAATTGTTTTTTTTTTTGCTCTGCCTCATGTATGTACACTTACCTATATTTTCTATTCCTTCTGATATTATGTAACTGTATTTTATGAACATGTCAAAGCTGTTGTTAAATGTGAAGCTTTTCTCCCCATGTCTCCATTGAAAAAGGGTTTTATTCCAGTTTCACTTTCCCAGTAAACAAAGATTGATAAACAAATAACTAAATAAATAAATTATATGCACCAGCATAATTTAGGTCCATGCATGCTTTTAGTGAGTCCCTAGGTAAATGTTCGGACAATATTATGACCAGCCCAACTTGAAGCCAGTTTTCCTTAACCAAATATCAACTGTCTCTCTCTCTCTCTCTCTCTCTCTCTCTCTCTCTCTCTCTGTGTAAGCCACAGAACCAGCTTCCATTCCCAGTCTCTTCATGGGTGTACTGGGAGGATGTATTTGGGTGTACTGGGATTTCCCACTGAGGCGGATGTACTGGTGATGATAGCCAATAGCTGTTGTTGAAAGCTGTGCAGGTATTGGTCAGTGGCTGCAATTCTTTCAAGATGGGCTGCAGTAGGCTTGTCAATCAATATATCCTCAAATAATTTTTTTCCATTTTAGTAGAGACACAACAGCTACACTTACTGAAAAAAAAGCTCACCAACAGAAAATTAGCCACACAAGTTTTGACTTCACAGAAACCAGCAGAAAAGTTATTCAGACCATTCTCCTTGTCCCAAGAATTTTCTTCATCAGATCTCCATGAGAGCACAAGGGCTTTTATACTTCTCACACACTCTGAGATGAATCAATATTTCAGGACGGTTTTCATTTTAGCAGGTATTCTTTTAGTATTTCACTTAGGAAAGTTGCACCCCTTCTGGATAAGGTGGAGAAAATTCAGGCAAAGCACTTTCTTATAACATAATTTACATTTTGAAAAAAAAATTGTTTATCTGGCCAGTACAACCACAAGTGTAGAATTCTACATAGTTTATTGAAATGAAAACAGCCTATGCAAACAGCGTTCTCGGTTTCTATATAAGGTTTATTCATAGAGATTATGAAAAAGTGCTTTCTTGAAGCAAAATGGGAATAACAGAAACTAATCCAGTTCATTTAAAACAGTCTTTCCCGAGT